>NC_058409.1:71778283-72078283 GCF_002201575.2 Neomonachus schauinslandi | reverse complement strand
GATTCTAGACGGCATAGGTGTCTTAAGTAACCGGCTGTCAGTAAACAGCTGCTGCCCTGCCAATAATACCCAGAGCCTGTCTCTGATGTCTGGCCCTGAGCCATTTCAGAGGCCAAGTCTCAGGACAGGATGAGCCCGTCCCAGCTGGTCCTCTAGCTCCCCCACCCCCACACACTACCACTCAAGGTGACTGTATGAACATACTATAACTCATGGCCCAGGAACAAAATCACCTTCCCCACAGACCTACTTAATGTAGAACATGTTGGTGCGATTAGTAAATTACAATTTACAGATAAAAAGCTCAAAGTTTTAGCATATTGATTTTAAATATTTAAAATAAAGATTTTATTTATTTATTTGAAAGAGAGAGAGACAGAGATAGCAACAGAGACAGCGAGAGAGAGCATGAGCAGGGAGAAGAGGGAGAAGCAGGCTCCCGCTGAGCAGGGAACCCGATGTGGGGCTCCATCCCAGGACCCTGGGATCATGACCTGAGCCGAAGGCAGACGCTTAACCCAATGAGCCACCCAGGTGCCCCAGTGTACTGATATTTCAAACAAACCATATGAACTTTATTCCGGAGCACCTGAGGCACCAATTGGGCACCCCCTCACTCCAAAATATACCAAACCTGGTCACTGTAGCAGGCATGGCGCTGTCTCTCTCACATGCACTTTGGGACAAAGAGCAAGAAGATGTACCAAGGTAGATTTTCCCATCAAATTAATGGACAAATAGATGGATATTCCTTTTTCCTTAAGATTTTTTTAATTTGTGAGAATTAACGTACCCATTTGCCACAGCCCATTCCTTCAGTGATTTCCCTCAATCATACAAAACCAAAGACCAAACACTCTACATAAAAGTGCTTTTTAGGGCTCTTGGATGGCTCAGTTGGTTATGTGTCTGACTCTTGGTTTCGGCTCAGGTCATGATCTCAGGGTCATGATTTCATAGGTCATGGGATCAGGCCCCCGTCAGCCTCTGAGCTCAGCATGGAGTCTGCTTGAGATTCTCTCCCTCTGCCCCTCCCTCCCTCTAAAATAAATAAATCTTTTCTTAAAAGTGCATTTAAGCTGCAAATCTTTAGGTAAACATTATTTCTAAACCTCTATGTTTATTAAAACATTCCTGAAGTCTTATAGCCTTGGGAGTTTCCAATCTGCCTTACTACTTTATTAAGCAATAGCTGGATGTGATCCTCAAATCCTACAGACTTTCCAAGTCCCCCCACCTAAGAACAGTAAAATCTACATGGATAGCCATCAATAAGCATGGAGAGGTAATTATGGGTATTTAGCGGAAGGCCCTGGCCACACCTATTCTCAGCATAGATCCCTCCATGGAAGTTCTATCCCATCACAAAGCCAACCAAGTATTTTGAAACTGAAATAGGAAAGCTACTTCATGGGATCTGAAAATAAGGAAAATAATCCCACCCTGTTGTGAACCCATTCAATTCCCAGTGAACTGTGATTTGTTCTATTTTATTCTATTTATAAAGACAATGAACTTTTCATATTCGTTATCTCTGGTGAGGGATTGAATACATTTTCATTTTAAATCTTCTGTATACTATTTGAATATCTAATCATGGGTGTGAATAACTGATAGTTAAAATTTTTTGAAGAGTTTATCCACAAAGCTTTGAATTGAAGAACTTTAAAGATAAACCTTTCAGAGGTTTTTAAGCATTTGGAGAAAGCGCTATCTCATGGAGGTTAAGTGCCCTGTCAAATTTTCCACAGTTCACTGGCTCCCCGAGTAGTTACTTACCCAGCACATAATTTGTGCCAGGTACTGTGTCAGGTGACAGGAACACAGTGGAGAAATTGCTAGACATGTTCCTGCCATTGTGGAACTTTCAGCCTCATCAGAGAGGCCATTAATAGAATAATCAATGCAATAATTACTTGTGGTAAGCACTATAAAGGAAAATCACAGACTCCCATGCAAACAGAGACCTGGCAACCAGAGTTAGTTCATGACACAGTCGGGACAGGTGATGCTGAGGAAGTGACGTGGAGATTAAAGGATGAGGGGGCATCACCCAGGCAAAGGCTGCGGATGAGGGGGAGGGAGTGCTCGGAGCTGTATGTGCCCGGGCTGGGACCTAGGCCACCTGACTTCTATGTCAGTGACTCTCTGCTGCAGGACCTACCACACGGGCAGTCTGGTTAACATCGAGGGGCAGACACTTTTAAAGCACAACCATCAGTGCTCATACATACCAAAATATCTCTGTGGGATTAGTGCTGTCCATCAGAGTAAAGTGCAGCTACAACAATACCTCCCTCTCAAATGACCCATGCAAATCTCTTCACATGCAGAGTATTATCAGTCATTTATAAACTTAAAGCATAAATCAGGGTAACAAAGAACAGAGAAAAAGTACATTATAATCATACTCCACCCACCCATTTGACAACTGCTATTTTAAAAGCAATGAGCTGGGGGCTGAGTATACACAATGAAGAAGACACCAGCTCTGCCTTGAAAGAGCTCAGAGTCTGGAAAGATAAACAACAGCAGGTTTATGTTACAAATGAAGTGCTCTAACAGAGGTGGAAAAGAATCCTATGTGACAGAACAAATGTTTGAGTTCTAAGCTTCAGGCCCACCTCAAATAAACTTGCTGTGTTGTGAAATTGCATTAAAATAAACCAATGCTGATGAGAGAGTAACTGCAACCTAGAAAAAAATATTTAATCCTGTACTTAATCAATATGACCTTATTCAACAACATCTCTTTAAATTTGTTTACTTGCTACAGTGAAAAATTTGGAAATTTACTATACTAAACGATTACAGATAGGAGGGGAAGATGTATGACCTTATTCAACAACATCTCTTTAAATTTGTTTACTTGCTACAGTGAAAAATGGAAATTTACTATAGTAAACGATTACAGATAGGAGGGGAAGATGGTATGCTTTTAAGACCCTTGGAAAATAGAAACCCCTTTCCTTCCAAATGTCCATCAACTGATGAATGGATAAAGAAGTGGTATATATACACAATGGAATATTACTCAGCCATCAAAACCATTTGCAACTACGTGGATGCAACTAAGGGTATTACATTAAGTGAAATAAGTCAGAGAAAGCCAAACACCATATGATTTCACCCATATGCAGAATTTAAGAAAGAAAATGGATGGATAAAAGGGGTAAAAAAAAAAAAAAGGGGGAAAACCAAAAAACAGACTCTAAACTAAAGAGAACAAACTGGGGGTTGCAGGGGGGGGGGGGGGGGGGATGGGTTAAATAGGTGATGGGTTTTAAGGAGGTCACTTGTGATGAGTACTATCTGCTACATGTAAGTGATGAATCATTAAATTCTACTCCTGAAACCAAAATTACACTATATGTTAACTAACTGGAATTTACATAAAAACTTGAAACAAACAAAAAAGAAACTCCTTCCCTTTTTCACATATATTTTGCAAAGGTCTCCCGAAGTCCAGCCTCTTAGCCTCTCACCCATTCTGGACGGATTAATCTTCTGGCATGACACTCTCAGGCACATCTAAAGGAGAACCAGTGGGGACTCCCGCTGCCCGCTGCATCACACAGAAGGCCCTTCTCTTGCCTTCCCTGACCCCTGTCCTCCAATCCCTCCCCATCTCCCAACGCAGAACAGCAGCTCCAGGCAGCCGGCCATCCCCTTCTCAGAGCACACCTCACTCATGGCTCCCTTTCTATTTTATTCACACCTGTGATACTGGTTGGTATGCTTCTCTTGGCAAAATACCCAAAGCCTACATACCCTTCCTTTCAGGTGTCTCTCGCTAGCTCCCAGCCCCAGCATTAGAACTTCCAGCATTCCAACCACCGCAAGCAGTCCCGATGGGCCTCCTCCGAGTCCACCTCCGGCACCTTACACCGTCAGGTAACCACGTTAACTGCCTCAGGAATTGCTCCTCCACGAGAGGGCGTCCCTTTAGAAGAGCAGTCTGTCGGCTACACTCACCTGCTGACCCCACTCTTACCCATGGCATGTTTCTGTCTATGGCTTCTCCTTGATTCTGTAGGGTGTCTAGTAAGGACCAACCTCAGCCATCATGTGGTGCTGGATGTGACCACAGAGGGTTGTGAGCCCACCCCCAGGCCCTGCTGGATGGGCTGGACTGGGAGAGTTAAGGGATCCCTTAGGAGGGTCTGGGTCCTAGAGGATTTGCTCATCCATTCCTCTGCCATTAAATCTGACGAAAAAAATTACTTCCTCAGCTCCTTAGTTCTCTGCCTACCACAAAAACAGAGTCCCCTCCCTTGCTTGGGGGTGACAGAAGCCTTTCAGTTCTCTGTAGGTGCTGCCAGCTGGCTTGAGGGAGTGAGTCCTCCTTACCTTCCCTCATGTCATTCGACCTCACCTTGCTCTTCCCAGCCCTGGCTGGCATGGTTCCAAGAGCGGGCCAGCAGAGGAGTCAACGGGTGCTCCTGAGCCCACCCCATCTTCCTGTCCCCACCCCTCCCATGCAGCATCCCCAGGTCCTCCCACCCACAGCACGAATCACCCTTCCCACATCCGGCGGCCTCTGCTATGGAGCATTACTAGAACACCTGCCACATGTACGCACATGCCTCTTCCACCTAATGACCCATCCACGGTTCCATATTGAATCCCTGACTGTCCTCTCCCTCCTGGCTGCTATGCCAGGGCGACTCCACGCTCTCTCCTCTGCCCTCTGAACCCGTTTCCTTCTGAAAGCCTCTTCCGATTGCTCCATTCTTCTATTTCAACCTCAGTCACAAGCCCTCTGCCTTCTCTCTCACACTGCTGTGCCCTCAGAAAGCTGACTTCTCCCAGGACTTTAACTACCATCCATTATGTGAACAATTCTCCATTCCTTTCCGGCAGCCCTACTTTATCACCAGACTACATTATTTTGCCTTAAAACGAGGACATCGAGAAAGACAGATGCGGGTTTAACTCCCTGCTCCAGCACTTACTAATCCGCATTAACCTCCTGTGGCCTCCATTCCCACAGCTGTAAAATGGGAGGAAAACCCCCTGCCTCTGAGTGGCTGCGAAGGCCACATGACATCATGTAGGGAACTCATCTGGCCCTGAATCACCTGGGTTCAGGCCCAGGGCCGCTTCCAGTCCTCATCACCATTCCGTCCTTGTCATTTCCATTGCCACCCACACTCCTGCTCTAATCACGTACCTCTCACACCTGGATTACATCAAGGCCCTCTAATAGTTTCCATGCCCTGTTCTCCCACCTCCTGACCTACCCCATTCTCTGGCTTCCATTTCTTTCTATGGCTATCTACTTTATCTGAAAAAATATGTACCATATTCTCACTGTGATGAAATAGTAAGCTCTCAACAGTTTCGCACTATGTCCTAGATTAAGTCCAATGTCTTCTACCTGAACTTTAGACTCATTATTTGGCCTAACCCACTTACTCCTCTATTTCTCTCACTATGACCCATGCCACATCTTCCCTCCAGCTAGGACGGTGTCCTTCCTGTCTCACAGGCAACTCATCAGGCAGCATAACTCACTGGTTAAGAGTGTGAGGGGCCTCTGGGCTCAAGAACGTCCGGTGGAATTTCAGCTGACAGTGAATTCATGAGCAACCTCAAGTAAGTTATGGTGCCTCAGTGTCCTCATCTGTGAAATGGGAATAGTAATAATTCTCACCCCATTCAGGTTAAGAATAAGTGAGTTAATGTATACGAACTAGTAATAACACTGTCTGGCAAGTGGTAAGCAATGGGCAAACGCTAGTTAGTATTACCACCACCATCACCGTCATGCTCCCTTCTCTGGGCCTCTCATCTTGCTATTCCTACTGCCTAGGAAGGCTTTTCTCTGCTCGGCCCCACCCATCCCTACCCTTGAAGATTTAGCTCAAGATACACCATGTGAATCTGCTTTAGCTCATATTACTTTCTCAACCCCTATATACGTTTGTACTTCTCACTTGGGCACTTCATCACATGCTGTGTTAGAGGGTTCCTGAGCTCATTTCTAAGTATATGTCACTTGTTATCAGTGAAGCTATAAAATGATCATGAGACAGGGGTCATTTCTGCTCCCCACAGTGTCTACCACAGTGCTAAGTATATAGTAGCAGAGAGGAGCTAAAAAAAATCACTGTTGAAGGGCGCCTGGCTGGCTCAGTCAGAAGAGCATGCAACCCTCGATCTCAGGTTGTGAATTCAAGCCCCACATTGCGGGTAGAGATTACTTAAATAAAACTTAGAAAAAAATCACCGTTGATTCCAATCTTTGTTTCCGTTTTCTAATCATCAATTAAAGTTTCATTTTAACAAAGATATAGGTTTTGTTTTTTTTTCTTTTTTTAAGATTTTATTTATTTATTTGACAGAGAGAGAGAGAGAGCGAGAGCAGGAACACAAGCAGGGAGAGTGGGAGAGGGAGAAGCAGTCTTCCTGCCGAGCAGGGAGCCCGATGTGGAACTCGATCCCAGGACCCTGGGATCATGACCTGAGCTGAAGGCAGACGCTTAACGACTGAGCTACCCAGGCGCCCAAGATATAGGTTTTGTTTTTAAAGACTTAACTTGTTTGAGAGAGAGAGTGAGCTTGAGCAAGAGCAGAGGCAGGGGCAGAAGGAAAGAATCTCAAGCAGACTCCCTGCTGAGCCCAACAGGAGGCTTAATCCCAGGACCCTGAGATCATGACCTGAGCCAAAATCAAGAACGGGACACAACCGACTGAGCCACCCTGGAGCCCCAAAGATATCGTTTAATACCTCTTTTTTTTTTTTAAGCTAAAATCAGGAACATAATTAATACATTAGAAAACTCAAGTTTCAGTCTTCTGGCTTCTCAGTGGCCTGACTCCACAAGCAAGCCCATTAAACCTGCTAAGCATCTCCTTTCCCATAATGGGAATACCATGCACCCTACAGAGTTATTGTGAGGGTCAAGTTAGATACCAAATATTAGGGCAATTTAGGCAAAACACAAAATAAATATTAAACCTTTTCTAAATTAAATGATTCTTAACTTTTAAAACTAGTTCTGCTAGATGTACATGAGAAAACCAAATCATTTGTTACTGAACCACAATAAGATTCTTATTTAATAACAATCTCAAATAATGAAAGAAAATGATGGATTTTTTTTTATAAATAAGTTCTTTCTTCATAGAACTTTTAAGACAGACCTGAACTTGAACTCCACAAGGTCAGGGGTCATACCTGTCTCAGCTGCTGCACGTCCCCAGAGCCTGGCAACAGTAGTTGCCTAACAAGTATTTGTTAAATAAATTATGAATTTGTGCATGAATAAATACAAGAGTATTATCTGATGGCTCAAAAGCAATCTTACATAAGTTTTACTCAATTATCAGAAATTTTATTCAAAGCACAAGTTAGAAAAACATAATTTAAACATCTAGTCATTTCCATCACCGCTGTCTTCAAAAGGGACTTGTACAACTTTAAAAAGCACATATATACACAAAAACATCCCTAAGCCACTTCCAATACAACATCTGGAACAAACAATGGGCAGCAGAAGAGGGGCTTTCTGAGGAAAGCAGGGACATTCCCAGAAATACCATTTATGGACCCAGGTTTACATTTTTCTTTCTGTAATGACCGATTATTCACTTCAGGAAGTGAATATTCCGAGGTTTAAGTTTGTCTATTGTTTGCCATGCTGTCACACCATGACATACATTCTTCCAAAGCCTTTAATTATTTAGCATAATAATGATGTTCTTAAGGAGGGCTTCAATACAGTCACCTAACAAAGAACATGTTTAATCGTAACCCAAAACATGATTCCAGTGAAACATAAACAATGAATCATCTAAGAATGAAGTGGAGCCATCTCTTTGGGGGAGAACACGCAGATCTACTTTGTGCCAGGAGATCTACTAAAGGCACCAACTTACACCCCAGCGTGTACATAATACGAGATAAGGTTGATTGTGATAGGATCTTAAGTACAAGGTGATGTTACAAGAGATGAGAAGAGGGAGACTACTTCTGAGACGTGTGTTTGGAAGATGGTTAGGAAAGGCTTCACAGAAGAGAATGAAACTATTATTTACTGTAGTGTCGTCAACAGGGAGGCAGGGACTATAGAATCTCCCATGTACCAGAAACGGTGACAGGTGCTTTGCATATCTGATGTCAGTGTATCTTCAAAAAAATCCTTGGAGGTAACCATTATTATCTGCATTTTATACATGAGGAAACTGAGGCTCAGAGAAGTAACTTATCTAAGATTTCACAGTTAAGAAGTAGCAGAGCTTGGATTTGAGCACAGATATGACAGCGATGCCCATGAATTTTGTTATAACAAGTGGACTCCCCTTTCTCCAAAAATTAAAATATTTGGATTTTCAAAAGAAAAAAAAAAAGAAAGAGAGAAGGAGGCTGAGACAGGACAGTCATTCCAGGCAAGCAAAACAGCCTGAGCAAGCCTCAGAGGTGGGAAGAGATACTCAGTCTTGAGTGCAGTAGGTGAAATGAAGGAAAGTACTGCAAAATGAGGCAATCTGAACACTCTCTGCGGGACACAGGAGGATCCATCTCAACTGAGTACACTGTACATTCACAAAATATATTAAAAAGGACACACAGACTTAAGATAAAAATAGAAATCTCAGCTCTTCTTGCTCTGGGAAGTGGAGAGCACATAAGTTTTGGCCTCTGATGCAACGTGTGGGCAAACCTCAAAATAAACATCCAAACGTTGCCTGGCAAACATGACAATAGCCAGGGCTCATCTGTGAGATAAATCCATGCCAGAGATTACAGAAGTTTTGGCCACACCCTGTGAGTGTCTGATTACAAGCTCTGACACTGGGCCACCCCAAATGCTCAAAAAAAAAAAAAAAATCCACAAAAGGCATGAAATTGAACTTCCGTACAAGGCAATTTTCACTGCTTTGCACACTCCAGTTTTCCAGTGTTTTTTGTTTTGTTCTGTTTTCTGGAATGATAATTATTTTGTGGGCAAAGGAAAGGGCAAGCCCCACAGAGCCCCGTTCAGTTATTAAAGAGTAGAAAGGCAGCTTTTTTTCTGAAGTTGTGTTCATGCTTCTAGGGATCCTGGGCATGAAATAATTCCAACTGTGTCTGGCTTTGCCCAAGATAAAGTAGAGAGGTTAGATCTGGAAAAGACAGCCTATTCTCTTCTTCTTATCCCTACCTAGAAAAGGTCTGTCTGGCCAGGATCTTCCTAAGACTGTGAGTCAAGCAATTTCAGAATAGAATAATGAACAGTGAGGAAGATTGACTGCCTTTGACAAGCTGTGTGAACTTGAGTCTTAACCTCCTTGAACACAGTTTCCTCATCAGTAAGCTGTCAGGCTTGAGAATTCTATAGTTCAGCAACTCTGATATTCTGTGCTATAATGATGTGAAGCTTATTAAATAATGTACCCAATGAGAGATGTTCAAATGGGCAATAGGGGTATTCAGCCTCTGGAGTCCCACACACCTGGGGTCTAATTCCAGCTGTGTAATTTCAGCAAGCTGCTCAACTTTTCCAAACATGAGTTTTTAATTTGGTAAATGGGTATAAAAACAGTAAGGATTAAATGAGGGTATGTTTATAAAGTGCTTGGCTCAGTGCCTAGCACATGGTAAATCAATTCAAATCAGTGATTTTTAAAAATTTTATTAATACAAGGGACGCCTGGGTGGCTCAGTCAGTTAAGTGACTGCCTTCGCTCAGGTCATGATCTTGGCATCCCGGGATCAAGTCCCGCATCGGGCTCCCTGCTCAGCGGGGAGTTGGCTTCTCCCTCTGACCCTCCCCCCTCTCATGCTCTCTCTCTCTCTCTCCCTCAAATAAATAATAAAATAAAATCTTAAAAAAAATTTTTATTGGGCGCCTGGGTGGCTCAGTTGGTTAAGCGACTGCCTTCGGCTCAGGTCATGATCCTGGAGTCCCTGGATAGAGTCCCGCATCGGGCTCCCTGCTCGGCAGGGAGCCTGCTTCTGCCTCTGACCCTCCCCCCTCTCATGTGTCTCTCTCTCTCTCATTCTCTCTGTCTCAAATAAATAAATAAAATCTTTAAAAAAAAAAAATTTTTATTAATACCAACAGCCTCGAAAGTTTCTCTTTCTTCAGTCTCACCATGGTAGAGCAGTTCTGTGGTGACCACTGCTTTGAGAAGTTAAACACAAATGTTATTTAGCTTTCTTAAGGAAAAAAGGGTACTATTATTTTACATTATGGATTATTCTTATTTTATTCTTTTTTATTATTTATTTTTATTCTTTCTTTTTATTATTATTTTATTATTTTTCTTTGGATTCAATCTACGTTCTAGATCTATGTTCTAGTCAATACAGGAACAGGAATCTTGGTAGCAGGAGCACAGATTTTTCTAAATCCTAAAAGATTATGTGCTCATTAATGCATATATGGTTACTGATGGCATGATTATTATATAAAAAAAATATTCTAAGCTCTGCTGAACAACTGTCTCAGAGCCTTTCAGCTTGGCTTCCGTTGGGTTTTCAAACAATGGAGAGTGAGAGAACCTGAGAACTTTTATAAGACCTTGTGTTATAAAACCAACTTCCAACCTCAATCTCTACAAAGATGATGGACTCTAACGGAAAACGAGAGGGTGTTCATGAAGAACCAATCATGTGGGAACTGAGATATGGGCCTGTCACACGACCATCTAGCTTCCCAGTGAAGCATGTTCTTAATAAGAAGCCTTAAATAATAAGAATTATAACGAAGTTGCCTGTGCAAGCTGATTTTCAAATAATCAAAATGAAAATGTGAGGTGAAATCAAATGTCATTCCAGAAACCATATAAGCAAAACAGATTCACAAATGTCTGCTAACAGCAATTTTAATCTTTTTTTTTTTTAAGATTTTATTTATTTATTTAAGAGAGAATGAAAGCGAGAGAGCACAGAGGGAGAGGGTGAAGCAGACTCCCCGCTGAGCAGAGAGCCCGATGCAGAGCTCGATCCCAGGACCCTGAGATCATGACCTGAGCTGAAGGTAGACACTTTAACTGACTGAGCCACCCAGGCGCCCCTTAATCTTTTCAAATATTAAAGAGGTAGTGTTGTCTAGTGGTTAGGAGAATGGCTCTGTAGGCAGACATCTGAGTTTGAATTTCAGCTCTGCTACCAGTTGTGTGAACTTGAGCAAATACCTGAACTGCTCTGTGCCTCAGTTTCCTTGTCTATAAAACAGGAATAATAATAACAGTACCTTTCATTGCATTTTCCCACTTTGCCCTAGAAAATAATTCAGTGAAACAGAAGAATGGATTTTATAGCTTCTTTTGAAATTGGTGTAAATTGATCATTTGAATTGATGAACATTGCTGCTTACCTAAGTAAAAAATTCTGTATTTCCTACATGATAAGGGACTTCTCAGTTATGTACTATTTAATCTACAACTTAAAAATTTCATACTCAAAAATGGCTAATTTATGCCTTCTCTGCTGCCTACTTAAACGTCTAAAGAAACTCCGTTAAAAAAAACTATTATTTTCCAATTCCAGTGTACAATACTCTCTTTCACACAAGCAGGAAATCTCATTCATCAGAGAATTTCAGCCATATTAAGATATTGAGTATAACAATACAAAACATAATATTGATTTCTAGTGCTTTTTTGAATTTAGATACATATTCACCTCTCAATTAAACTACCTAGATATAAACTACTGAGTGGAAGATTTTATAAGACCAGCCTACTGAAAAGAACATTAGAATCAAATAAAACCTTGCTATCCGTGTGGCCCAGGGTAAAGTATTTAATCTCTCTGAGCCTTAGTCTTCTCATTTATAAATTGGTCCTCATACCCTCTTACCTAGTTGCAAAATATGCAAGCAACTCTTTAAAATTTTTTTAAGTTTATTTTTTTAGTAATTTCTACACCCAATGTGGGGCTCAAACTCATGGCCCCAAATCAAGAGCCATGTGGTCTTCCAACTGAGACAGCCAGGTGCCCCACAAAATTTGTAACTCTTAAGAGGATGAAATGAAACCCTATGTAAATCACTTAGCACAGTAGTTGTTTGATAAATTAATAAATGGTTGGTTATTTCTCTTTCCATCGATTTTTAAATATCTGGATCCTGGAGAGCTTCTCCAAATGACATACATGCTACTGGACCTAACCCCTCCCCCAGAGCATTCTAGAATTATCTTCAGATTATCAGCACTGGCTGGAATGTTCTTTGTTAAGCTTTTATTTCCTATTGTCTTTCCATTTTGAATAGCAAACAAACCTTCAGTACACTGGTCTGTAGGAGAATGTGGAGAAGTTATACATACACAGAGAAGATGTGGTTTATCACTAGTTCAATTGGAAATCAATTGGGGTGTTGTGCAAAGATTTTAACTGCAAATATGTACATCACTATTCACCACATTTAATCCTTGGAAATATGTGAAGAGGTATAAGATTATGACTGTCAGAAGGACTAGAGAAGGAAACAATTCTAATTTGTGAGGCTAGGAATCCTGTCTCACCACAAGAACATTATTTGAGAATAATTCAGCACCAATCACTGCAATAATTAAAAGATTCTTGAAAGCAAGGGAAGCCTCAAACTCAATAGTCAACGAAGTTAACCTTTCCTTTTGGATCTCTGAATATTCAGCAAGGGGGCACACTGTTTCTTAGTGATGTAGACACTCTATGGCTAAAATCCCATACAATGATTAATTACTTGGTTGACCGATTTAAAACTCAAGTTTACAGTAAGATATCATATGGACGATAATTTAGTTTTATAATACTGCTAGGGAAAAATAATCACTAATTTGAACTGTTGAAAATTTGTGTGACATATATAGGAATTTGCAATGATTTAAACATGTTTTACTAAAAATATGCATAATGTTTGCTGGCAATCAAAGTTACGTCAAACCACTGGACAATGTAATCGGCCAAGCTTTAACACCTGAGCTCAGTGATTCCTGGTCCAGGCAGTATGCGGGGAGGAGGCAGACAATGAACACTCAGAAGCCTGTAAAAGGGAAATGGTGGGAGGAAGAGGGAAGAATGGCTGTAGACTGAAAAGCTGTAAGCCTCTCAGGTGATTCTGAAACTCCTTGATATTGAGAGAATCACTGCTTTAAATAGTTTAAAACAAGATGGCCTTACAGTGGGTCAGGGAAATAACCATTTTCTACCACCTATAATCCACTGGCACTTTTTTCCTGGTGACAAACTTAGTCTCTTCATACTTTCACTGGGTCAGAAGGAAGGAACCAGACTACATAAGATATTAGGAGAGATTCACAAAATTATTTTGCAAAAGTACTTTCCAGCCAGTTTTTAAAGGAAAATTTTTGGTGCTGATATTGCCAACCCAGGTTAATAAAGAGCGTAGATATTCCCTAAAAAGACAGCCCTGCCATACCTCAAGAATATTTGTCCTCTCCAGTTGGTGTGTTCTAAAATCCAGGGACACTTGATCCTTGTGATTATGCCCACATCACCATTCTTACACTATAAGGCAAGAGTATGCAGTAGACATCACCAATCCCAATATTGCTATCATTTTATAGCACGTATTTTGGACCAGTGGAGAAACTCCTAATGCTACACACATCCAGTATGCAGCTCAGCTATAAGTGTGTGTGCGTGTGTGTGTATTTGTTATATATATATTTGTTACATATATACTTATACATTAAAAGGATCCAATTTTCAAACGACTAACTGAATTTTCAGAAAATAATATTTGTCTATCTTTGTAGATTGGGGCCTAAAATTCAAATGAAAGTATGTGCTAGGTGATGTGAACGAGTCTGTCAGGTCAGTATGAAGACAGGGTAATGGGCTTTGTGACAAAGTAGAACACACATTCCCCATTTAAAGGCTTTCAAGCATTTATAATACATTGCACATGCCTAAAAATATTAGTCTGAATTCTGATAGAAGCAGCCCTTTCTATTCCAGGTACATAGAAAGAAATACTGGATAAATTTTGACATAAAAAATTAAAGACAAATAAAGAGATGGTGAATATAAAAGAGAAGAATCCTGGAATACAAATAATCTCCTGCTAAGATATGTAATAATACCTTGCATGCTTTGACACATGCATCTTTTCATAATATTTTATTTACAGAGATGTATCAAAGGGCTTGGTCTATAGCAGGGAATTGAAACTGGTAGCCAGAATTTTTATCTTCCAGGATTCTGATGATGACTGGCTATAGTAATGGAGTTATATCAAAATACTTTATTTGCTATGCTGGATATAAACACAATTTTCTATTTTCATGGTAAGGAGGAAATATAAAAAGCATATGTAACTGAAAAATGTACAAATAACTCTACTCCCTGCTCTCCCTGGCCACCCTCTTAGTATAGATAATAAAGAAACACTATGCCATAGACTGAGCCCCTGGTTACTTTTTTTTTTTTTTAAAGATTTTATTTATTTATTTGAGAGAGAGAGAATGAGAGACAGAGCACGAGAGGGAAGAGGGCAGAGGGAGAAGCAGACCCCCTGCTGAGCAGGGAGCCCGATGCGGGACTCGATCCCGGGACTCCAGGATCATGACCTGAGCCGAAGGCAGTCGCTTAACCAACTGAGCCACCCAGGCGCCCCATCCCTGGTTACTCTTAAGGAACAGGGATCTCTGCCCTCTCCACTAACAACTCCATTCACAGCAACTCCAGAGGCTCCAAGGTCTGGTCTAGGTCTTTATACTTCTATCACTTGTGCAGGGGACACATCACGGAATCCAGAGAGTTTACCGAATCCAAAGGGTATGCTTGCATACTAAGCTGGCCTCAATCTCTTACGGCAATTTTGAGTGAAATGGACTTGGTCTAGGTCCTCACTTGTGGGTCATGAACACTAACCAGCCAGTTCATGAGGAAGCCTCAGTATAATTCAGAAGTCTGCGCTCCTGTGGATAGCTAGAATTTTTAGTAAATTCACTGAGATTTTACTGCACTGCAAAGGCCAGAGGAAGACTACTTATAGAAAGGCTCTGTATAGACCAACTTACTTCTTAGAATGGTGGTCATCAAACTTTACAGGTGTACAAATTTATCTAGAGAGCTCGTTAAGTCATAGATTCCTTGTTGATTCTGACTGGGTAAATCTGAGGCGGAGCCTGGGAAATCTCCATTTTTAAATAAGTATCCCAGGTGAATTTGATGCAAATACTCTCCAGAGTACGCATCACGAAACACTGTCTTAGAGAATTCCAAGGGGGGTGCAGCACATCCTACAACAAGGATTGGGAGAGCTCTAGGGATATGGATTAGTCTGGAATTACCCTGTTGGCCTGCGTTCTCTGTCTGAAGACCAATAACCTTCTCTTCAGAGTGCTTTAACAAATCTCTTCAATTAAGGAGGCTTTGCTTAGATCATTGTCTTCATTCCTTAGGAATCCATTCGCAATATATCTCTAAGGTTATCACTACTTCTTAGGTGGAATTATTTACTTTTCCCCAAATGTGAGCTACCTACTTGGTCAGTCTGATTTAAATAAAAAACCCACAGTCTATGCTCTCCTGTCTACATATTTATCTTTGTATCTTCTTTTTTATTATACCTTACAATGCTCTCATTTTGGAAACTATATGAATCTGGAATGTATGTCTTAGCACCAGTGTGTCTAACTTTATAATAGGAACATATTTAATCCTATTGTTTTTCCATATACTGAATAATCTGCATATTAGGAAAGTCCAATGGTTGTCACAAACCACTGTACTTCATGTTTTCCATGTAAATACCTTTTAAATTAAAAATGTTAGGGGTGCCTGGAGGGCTCAGTCGGTTGAGCATCTGCCTTGGGCTTGGGTCATGATTCCAGGGTCCTGGGATTGGGCCCCTTATCCCTGTGGCAGGCCACCTGCTCAGCAGGGAACCCGCTTCTCCCTCTCATCTGCCCACCCCCCCCCCCCCTCATGCTCTCTCTCTCAAGTGCATAAATAAAATCCTTTTTAAAAATATGTTAGCAAATAAATGAAAAAAAAAAGATGTTAGCAGGGGCGCCTGGGTGACTCAGTCGGGTAAGTGGCTGCCTTCGGCTCAGGTCATGATCCTGCGTCCCGGGATCTAGTCCCGCATTGGGCTCCCTACTCAGTGCGGAGTCTGCTTCTCACTCTGTCCCTCAATCTGCTCTCATGCTCTCTCTCTCTCTCTCAAATAAGGTCTTTAAAAAAAAATGTTAGCTACCCAGCGTTTCTCAACAGGGTACTTACTAGCATTTGGGCTGACAATTCTTTTTTTTTTAAGATTTTATTTATTTATTTGACAGAGAGAGACACAGCGAGAGAGGGAACACAAGCAAGGGGAGTGGGAGAGGGAGAAGCAGACTCCCTGCCGAGCAGGGAGCCCGATGTGGGGCTTGATCCCAGGACCCTGGGATCATGACCTGAGCCGAAGGCAGACGCTAAACGACTGAGCCACCCAGGCGCCCTGGGCTGACAATTCTTAAGTGAGCAGGACTGTCCTGCTCCCAGTGAATGCTAGAGCATCACTAAAAGCACACTCACGTATTTTAAAATACCCTTTAATTGGGTGCTACCTCCCCTGGTTAAGAACAAGGGAGCTAAGCTATTTTTATGGAAAGCCATAATTGCTCAGACCCATTATTTCTGATGTCTAAGGGAACTTTACAACATCTTTTAAGACATGCTGACTTCTGAGCAAATCCATATATTTGGACTTTGGTGATTTGGGCGGATGCTGCGCATAATCCTGTTAGCAAGGTGATATTGTTGCCCTGGTCCTCTCCTGCCTACAGGAGGGAGTAATAATAAATCATTAGAAAGTTAACACAACTGGTTTCAGAACAAGAAGAGATCAGCATAATCCGGATGAGAACAGAGTGGTGACAGTTATTGCTACATTTAGTGAAAACTACTATGTTCTAGACATCAGCTGAGTACTTCACATAACATGATGATAATGCAGCCATGAGGTTGAAACTCTTATACCCATTTTAGAGATTAAGAAAAGAGCCTGGCCTCTTAACTACCACTCTGTATCGTTTCTCAGGACATATTTAACATCTCTCTATAAAATATTTTCCCAGTGCATGAAAAGTTATCACAAGGTAAAGTCTCATTTGGTTACATAGTCTCATTTAGCTATGTTACTTCTGTTCTTAGAATGCCAGCTTTACTGTATTGTGTCTCTTGAAGACAGGATCCATATATTTGTATCCCCACAGCATCTACCATGGTTACTTCTACACAGTAAGTGCTCAAAAAATAAGACTGGTTTTACCAAATGAAAAAAGATCAACAGGAACCCTTCTTCTTTGATCATTCCTGAGAACAATCAAGGAACTAAATTCACCGCTAATACTATATAACCAACTCTTCTCGCACACTGGGAATCTTTTTTAAAAGCATGTGAACCGAGCCACAGCTAACATTTATACTTGAATGTGCTGCTTCATAAACACTGTTGTGCAGTCTGCAAATCTCACTTTTTTAATAATAAAAACCAAGGGCCCTTGTTGTTCATAGATGGATTCCCACTCCACCTGATTGCTATTGGCCCCTTACCCTTTCTCCATTAATTAGCAGATGCAGCCTTTCTGATTTCAGCACGATTTTGCTAAATGTCACTACTTTAACACCATACTGTCTTCTAGAACCCAGATATCACTCCCTTCCCACCACATTCCCAGCACAAATCTTTTAAATACTGAAAAATCAGTGTGCAAAAGTTGAATTCACTGCCCACAAACAAAACATCAGGAAGAGACACTCGATAGTTATTCACTAGAAAATAGTTTCCCCCTTTGAACAGCAGATGCCACTCCTTACTGACCTCTGCAATGCAGAGATTTTCACTCGACAGAACACCTCATACAGCAGAAACTTTCCAGAGTGGCTGACTGAGCATCCGGTTCCTCTCTTGTATAGGTGGGTTCCTAGAACACTAGTCAGAGAACCGAAGGTCTTGCCCCTTAAGGAAGTTTCCTAAACTCTGCCTCATTTTAAGCTGTAAAATAGGAATAAAGAAATTGCCTCTTGCCTGTTCCTGAGAAACACCAGGACCCTAACAGTCCAGAAGAGATTGTTAAGTATCTATGAAAACACCTTGCATTCTTGAAAGACAAAGTACCTCTCAGGGATGTTATCCGACCACAGTCTCAGGTTTTGTTCAAGGAAAGAGAACCAAAACATGTTACAACATATGCCACACCACACCCAGTATGTATCAGGTACATGGAAAGGTTATATAGAGTGAGCTCATTCTCTAAAACGGAGCTGCACAGTAATGAGGGCAGGGCTGGGGGGTGGGGGGGAAGGGGAGGGGTCGTAACCATAAAAATGCTAAACCAAATAGACATAGCTGCTGCTTTTCTTCTTTGCTTTTTTTTCCAGGTCACACAAATCCCTGGTTTTGTAACCCAACCGCGCGCGTCCGGTCACCAGACACATTCCCAGCTGAAAAGCTAGCAACAGTGTTACCGTCAGGGAGGGAGAGGTGGACAAGTAACACAATTTAACTGACAGCCCATGTGGAAAGGAATGCATCTTCGGGGTCAAGAGACTAGTAAGAACGCCGGTCCAAGCCGGCGGAGCCAGACGCGGGGTGCAAGTCTGGGACGCGCAGGGCCGGGCGCGCAGGGGGCGGCTCGGGCTGCTCGCCCGGGAAGCAGACGCGGCCTTGGAGGAGAGCGGCCGAAATCAGTACTCACTCTGCGTCCGACTCCCGGGCCCAGAGACTTCAGCTGGGTTTTCAGGCTGTTTGCATTCCTAGCTGGGCTCGGCCCCCGCGGTTTCTGTTTAGAGCCTCAGCCCTTGGAGAGCCAGGGGGGCGGGGCGGCCCCGGGACGCGACGCACGCCGCTCCCCGCCCTCGTCCCAGGGCGGCACCGCCCCGCAGCTCCCGGCAGGACCGCCGAGGGAGGCGTCCGCCCTGCCCTCCCGCCTCCGGCAGGCATCCGGGAAGCCGGCTAACTTAACAACGCCACCCGTGATGCGGCCCACGCGCACTGCGTGCAGTGCCCGCTGATGACAGAGGTCTCCCGCGCCCCGGCTGTCACCCGGTGACTCCACCAGAATAAGGGAGCCAAGAGGGGCGCTCTTGCACATATACGCCTCCAAATATCTTTTTAACAATAAAGCAAATTAATAATGACCATCACCAGGGATTCGCAAATACATTTCAAATAGTATAATGGATATTTTAAAGAGCAGTTTAACACAGTTGACATTCTACCAAATTATAGCACATAATATATTATTGTGATTAAAAATATCAAAATAATCAGCGAAAAATGGATTTTAAGCCAATGAATAAGAATTCATAGGTCCCTACTGCTATAAGTGAATGAATGAATGAATGAATGAAAAGGAAATGCTCTTTGTTCTAGAAGAATGGCAACTAATAAATACAGAATGAATGATAGTGTTCATAGAAAAGTTATGAAATTTTTTTTTAATTTTTTAAAGAATTTATTTGAGAGACAGAGAATGAGAGAGAGAGCATGGGGGAGGGTCAGAGGGAGAAGACTCCCTGCTCAGAGGCGAGTCTGCTTCTCCCTCTCCCACTCCCCCTCTCCTCTGCTCGTGTTCTCTCTTTCACTCTGCTCTCTCTCTCAAATAAATAAAGCTTTTAAAAAAATTCCTTTTTTATCATTAGTATTTTCTTTCCTTTTAATTTTTTTTAACTAAACCTCAGCTCATCTAGGTTTCACTGACATTCATTTTCTCCTATGACAAAAAGAGCACAGGGTGACTTATTTGGGCCACACCCCAATGAGGATGCGTCCTGGGTACCATAGCCCCCAGTGTTAGGTAGCACATCCCCCTCAGTGAAGGTGAATGATCCTGTGCTCCTGAAGAGTACAGATGAGTAATTACATATTATGAAATAAATTTTTCAGAGTCTTATCCTGCAGTACATGTAGAAAGAGGCTCCTTTTCCTAGAAATGAAGAGGGACGTTGTTACTTCCTGATGTGCTTTGGCTGCCCCAGTCCCTGAGGTTCATCCTTTCTCCTGGTGTGGTCCTTAGATTATCTGCATCTGAAACACCTAGGGGCAGGTATTAACTATATAAAATCCTGGGCCTTACCCTACCCTCTTGAATCAGAATTCTTGGCTTGGAACCTGAGAATCTGTATTTAAACGAGTTTCTCCAATCACTGTTGAGGTAATCTAAGGTACAGGTGGTCTAAACTACCCTCCACCAGAACAATTCAGCATCCTTGCTACCCAAAGTGTGCTTGCCAGACCAGCGGCAGCAGCAGCAACTAGAAAAACAGAATCTTGGTCTCACTGCAGACTTCCTGAATCAGAATCTTCATTTTAATAAAAACCCCACTGATTCAATGTGAATATTAAAATACAAGACTTACTGCTCTGAATCTTGTTTTCCAAACATTGGTTACTTGTGCATTGCCTATAATATTTGTAATTGGCTATAAATGTATTGTATTTAATATTTTAAAAAAATTGATTTACTTTTTTTTTTTAAACATTTTATTTATTTGACACAGAGAGAGAGAGGGAGAACACAAGCAGGGGGAGCAGCAGAGGGAGAGGGAGAAGCAGGCTTCCCGCCGAGCAGGGAGCCTGATGCGGGGCTCGATCCCAGGGTCCTGGGATCATGACCTGAGCTGAAGGCAGACGCTTAATGACTGAGCCATCCAGGCGCCCAAAAATCGATTTACTTTTTAACTTTTAGTTTAGCCTGTCTTAAGCAAAACTATCCTTGGATCATGAGTCTGAAGTGCTAGTTTATTTTTCAGCACATTAAAATATATACATAATTATTAAAATAAAAATGCTTGCCTCCCTAACACACAGAGTAACACACATGTGGTACTGTGGGGTGAGGCTGACAGTGAGTGCCAGAACACACACAGTTTATCCAGCCTCTCACTAATCTTATGGAAGAAAATTAGCATCAGAGAGGGGAGCTATTTATGCCAACACAGCTATTTATGGCAAAACCAGGAGCAAAATCACAAAAGAATTTTCTGATGGGTGCTTATTCCTTCGCAAATCTTCTCCCCTGTAGCTGGGAGAAAAATTGCTTGTACCCTCTTCTGTTTCAAAGGCCTAACGCTGAACAACATATCATGATTCATTTATGTTCCTGTTCAGTGAGGCAGTTCTCTTGTCTTCCTTTCTGTAGGAGATATCTGTCAGTTGGCAGCTGGCCACACATCGGAAAACCCTCACTACATACTGATACATTTCCCACCTAATCAATATGCACCTTCCCCAAGTAGAATCCAGCGCACTCACAATCCCAGACTCCCTTGTAACAGGTTTGAGGCGTGTGACTTATGTTGGTCAATCAGATGTGCCATAAAAAAATGAGACTGGAAGTGAGCAATGGGAAGAGACCACTTCCCACCAAGAAGTCTGTGTCTGACAAGGCATCTTAGTCTTCATGACTGGCAGTGGCAGACTCTCTGGCATCCGGTCCTAAATGTGTTAGGTGCTCAAGCTGTGGTGGCAGCAGAAGCAGCTCCCCTGGTATGGCTGGGCATTGTTCTGAGCTGTGAAACTTTACATTCCTGCTGCTGGAGCCTTCTGGATCTTTCCACGAGCTACCCCTGCTATCCTCAAGGAATTCTTTTTGGGTTCGAAACCCTGGATTCCAGTTGGAACTAATAGGCTTAACAAATATATCTTCTTAACAGCTTCTGCAGCCACATTCCTAATGCAAGTTCAACCTCGGTTTCCTCACCTGAACAGCAGGTGGTTACAATACATATTGCCTGAGAGCTCTGTCAGCAGTACAGTCTCATGACTGAGTATGGACCACAACTCTTTTCATACTGGCTTGAATAAAAGCATGAATCATCTCTGCAGCCTCATTAGTCCTCATTATTAATTTATCAAAAATCACATATTAAGCACTAAACATCTTACAATGATTATTTTGAGTTAGAAAGACCTATGACACTTAAGCGCTTTAGGTTTTCTAGGCCCAGAACTGCACAGCAGAAGTGGTATTATTTGTGCACATAATTACTCATGTAGTAAGAATGCTCATAAAACAGATCTGCAACACACAGTAACCATCCTATATCACACAGCTCATGCATAACTTCAAATAAAATACTTAACTTTTCAGACAAACTGTAAAGTTTTCTTTATAATGGTAAAATTATAATTTATTTTACCTTTTAAGTTCGATGTGTCAAGAATCAAGAAAACCAAGACTAATTCTCACTGCCAATTATATCTACTATTTTGTCATGTCATGTGTCAGGGTAATATGAGGTTGCCTGTGTGTGTTATAATAATTAATTGTATAATAAAAGGCTTCAAGTGATCACAAATGCTATTACCCCCAGCTTTTCTAAATGATGCATGGGAATGATCTTTTCTTTAAAGTGATGATCATGCTGGAGCACCTGGATGGCTCAGTTGGTTAAGTGTCCAACTCTTGATTTAGGCTCAGGTCATGATCTCAGGGTCCTGAGATCAAGCCTTGAGTCAGGCTCCATACTCAGTGGGGAGTCTGCTTTAGATTCTCTCTCTCTCTCCCTCTCTCCCTCTCTGCTCCTCCTCCCTGTCATTCTCTCTCTCTCTCTCAAATGTATAAATAAAATCTTTACAGTGATCATTATGCTGAGTTAAAGCCCTTTCAATCAGGCATCAAAAGAAGAAATAAGCAAGTACAATATATACATACATATATATATTTTTTTCTTCCAATACTCTATAAATGTTAAAGATATGAAAAAGAAAGGAGTGAAGAATAAAACTCTGGAAAACTAATATTCAGGAAACTGGTGAAGCAAAGCAAGTCAGGAATCTATAGTGAGAAATTACAACAGAAGAGAGAATAATGTAGGAAGGGAGATGACAATGATTTAGAAGCTAAGGAAAGAATGTCAAGTTTGACATTAAATAAACACTAAACATGTAGCTAAAATGTCTCCATCTCCCAGCTACGCCACCCGCCCTCAGCTTCCTGAGGCAGAGCAGGGTTTGGGGGAGATGTCAAAATTCTTTATAACCTCAGAATAACTGGATAACTTTGTGTGTAAAAAAAAAAAAAAATGGAAAAGGGACTGCTTCTTACGGCTAACTTCCAAGAGAAAACTGGGTGTGATCTTCTACAATGTACTAACCACCACCCTGCCCAAGAGTTTAGATAATTCTAAAATTTGGAAATCACCTGCCGATGATCCACTAAATCTCATAGGGCTAGGGTTTTCTAATGAGGCTTCTCATTTTTAGAGGCGGAATTTAAGCATAAGTTAAATAAAAGTACTTTAAGACAGGACATATTTGAAAAATCTTTGTTAGTTCCAGACATTCAAACAACAGAGTATGAGGCTAATAAGAGTAGTCAGAGCAGAGATATATTTTCCCAGCACCTACTAAATGCCAGGCTCAGGGCTTAGAGTTTTATATATTTTATTTTTATTTTATTTAAGCCTCTTGGCAGATCTGTCAAAACTAATCCTATCCCCGTTTTACAGATGAGGAAACTGAGGCTCAGTGGGGCTAGGTAAACTTGCTAGTAATAAGTGGCAAAGAGGTAAGTCAGGTTTGTCTGGCTATGCAGAGACCTCTTACCCATACTGAGCATTGATGCTGTAGTACCCCCAAATCTCTTCAACTCTGGCCAGCTTCCTCTCATTTCTCAGCTGGATTTTGGTTTGGGCACCTTTTAGGGGCCTGCAGAGAAGCTGGGGCTCCAAGAAGCACTAAAATATGAACTCTTAACCAAGTAAGTAACCTATATGAGACTTCCATAGGAAAGCCACCAGTTTTTAAAGGAAAAATGCTTATTTAAGATAATTGTATAGACCATCCTGAAATAAGTTAATGTTTTTGCTAATCTCAGACATACTGAAAAACCACAAGTTGAGATGGGCTGAACATAACTATTTTTAAATATTGAAAACCTACTAGCTAAAATTGTAGTTTTTTGTTTCGAAATATGTTGTTTCAGTGATTTTTATAAGTTGCAAAGCTCTCCGGTGCTATATTACCAAAGAATGCTCAATTAGAGCTTCTGAGGTCCAGCAGTATCGAGGACCCTGTATGAACAAGAAACCTGGGTTCAAACTCTACCTCCATCCTACTGGCTTTGTGATCTTGTCAAGGATGCTTAACCTCCCTGAGCCCTGGTTTCCTCAGGTATAAAGGAATAATAATTACAACATTGTGAGGAGATTACATAGAGCATTTAGCAGAGAGCCTGGTGTGGCTAATGCACATGAAGAGAATCTGAATTATTTTCTGAAGAGGTGAGAGCACTATATTTCTACTCACAGTATGTGTCAAAGTCCAATATTATTTATAAATATTATGATAATAATATTGATTGGACACTTATTATATACCAAAAAGAATTAAAGCATAAATGGTTTTACTGGGTTTTAAATCATTCAAATCATTATTAAGAAATTACATTTCGGGGCGCCTGGGTGGTTCAGTTGGTTAAGCGACTGCCTTCAGCTCAGGTCATGATCCCAGGGTCCTGGGATCGAGTCCCACATCGGGCTCCCTGCTCTGCGGGGAGCCTGCTTCTCCCTCTCCCACTCCCCCTGCTTGTGTTCGCTCTCTCGCTGTGTCTCTCTCTGTCAAATAAATAAATAAAATCTTTAAAAAAAAAAAAAAGAAATTACATTTCCCCCTCTCCCCCCAGCATAGAAATGATACTTTGTTCAAAACTTATCAACCTGAAGACTAGGAGTCTTTTCGTGTTGAAGAAATGACTGACCTTGGTGGCCGGGGCTGTTCCACCAGCAAGGGTTCTGGAAGGCTGACTGCTCTCGAGGCTTGTTGCTTTTTTCTTAAAAATAAAAAGTATTAGTTTCAATGGGGGAAACCGTCCTAACAATGTAGACAAGGCAAATTTTCATATCGATACAAATATCTTCTACAAATACCTTCTCAAGTGAGCTTCAGACTAAGACACTAATAAGCACACACAAAAATAAATGTGTTCTTAAATTTTTCATATCTTTGCCTGAAGACCATACAAGCATTGAAAAGGAAGAGGAAGTTGAATAAATACCAATTGCTCAATGATTCTGGAGTCAGTGATTCTGGAGAACTGCAAAAATCCTCACATGGGCAGTTGCCATTTCCTCCATGGAGCACTTCCAGAAACAACATCACTCTTACTGTGCTGGAGAGAGCAGAAAGCTCAGGCCAGCCTCCACGGTGGGTTTTTTAGCAGTAAGTATCAAAGATGCAATTCTACTTCTAAAAATTTATCTCAGAGAAATAAGAAGAGAGAGAGCAAAAGCCTTTTTTCTTCAAAGATATTCCTCACAGTATTATCTCATCAAAAAGCTGAATACAATATAGGTAATAATAATGAATGTTTACTGACTACTTACCACGTGCCAGGCAATGATTCTATTAGAATAATACAATGATACAATAGAATAATAGAGTAATAATGCTTTAGTAAGACTATCTATTTAGAGCATTATTATAAGCACTCTAAGTGTTTTAAGTACGATGTGTCATAACTTAATCTTCACAGGAATCTATATGTTGCTGGTACTATTGTTATCCTCATTTTACGGGTGAGGAGACTGAGGAATGGGATGAGTTCATAACTTGGCCATCGTCACGGCTGGTAAAAGATAGGATGTCTGCTTCAGACCTTATTCTCTTCCCTGTCTGGATTGCCTCCCACAATAGAGGGCTGTGCTATGGACATCTACAGGATGAAGTATCATACAGTTACTAAAAATCATGTTTAAGAAGGACATTTCATTAAATGAAAATATTGTGCATATTTTATATAGAGAAAAATCAGCTTATAAAATAGTATGTATAGTATGATCACTGAAGTTCATATGAGATTATCTTCTGATGGTGCAGTTAAGAGTGATTTTTAAAAATATTCTTCTTTGTGCTTTTTTGTATTTTCTTATATAACTATACTGTTTCAACTAATAAAAGAACAATAAATGGAGGGCAGAGAAAAGGAAAGGTAAAATACACAGCTTCTTTCTCAACAAGGCCTTGATATATCTCTTATGAAGATCCCTATTTCAGAGAAGCAAGCTTATAAACTAAAAAGCTTTATAATGTCAAGTGTTGAGATTATGCTCCAACAACTAAAATATGTGAATAATGTACTATAAGCATTGAATACAGGAGGGATAGTACTGCTGATACATAGCATATTAAAAAGTTATCAATACAGTAACATTTTTAAAAATATATAATTGAGAGCAATCTGGCTTAATTCTTTTTACATTTAGCAAGATTTATATTTTTTAAAAATGCCTGCCATGGAATCTTGGGCTGAAGCCTTCTTTTCCTTCAGGTTAAATATAGCCTCAGCAAGCAGAAAAGTCAAAACTTAGCTTGCTTTCTTCAGAGTATCATCGTTCCATGTCCATGGCTGATCACTTCCAGCAGGTCACCGAAGCAACAGGCTGGATACATGCTCATGAAATGGGTATCCCAAGAGGCCTCACAGGCAGCTGCAGGAGTCCCAGGCTCCCAGGCACCACCTGCTGACTAAAGTCTCTCCCAAGCAGACATGCAGTGCCATCGGCCAAGGGAAGAAAAAGTCTTAGATAAATGGGATAGAAATAAAAGAGGCTGCGAAAAAGCTGGTATTTGTGACTGTGGTAAAGGAGATTGTGAAAGAAGGGGATGGCCTAAATTTAATCCAGATCACAAGTCTCTCTCAAAAATATAAAGTATATGAACAAATAGCTTCTGACAGCCATAGCGTATACATGGATTCAGTGTAAGGGAGAGGACCTAAGAAAGACAAGAATACGGCAGTGGGGTTATTGATTTCAACCTCACTGTGCACTTCAACCTCCTCAGTTTCCAGTGAGGAGATGGAAGCCCAGAAAGCTCAGGCCATCACTCCATGGGCCACAGCTGCCCTACACTCCAGCTACTAGCCCTTGGTCTCAGCTACAGTCAAGGAAGGTCACCTTCTAATCCTGCCCTCACAGCAGCTCCTCTCCCCTGAGTCAAAGCCCCCATACCAGACCCTGGCTCCCCCGTAAACGAATTCCACTCTAACACGTCAGCTAGGATTTTCCCAAGAGAATTAAAAAAACTTTTTTTTTTTTGGCTGAGTTATAAAACTATTAAAATAGTTTAAAAAATAACTATTTGAACTTAATATACATGCTGATTTTTATTTTAACCTTCATAAGAACTCAAGGTTTACTTTTTATTTTCATTCATTAAATTCAATAACTTTTAACTCAAATGAGGATCTCTCAGCTTTCCTGTGGCTATGACCTGTCACTCCAAAGCTTGCCTTACCCTCTGACCCTGTATAACCTAGCCTACAAAGGACTAATTTAGTTTAGCTGAAGCAAGAGTGGAATTTGTAACAATGATCTTTTATTATCTAATATTTATTAAGCCCTTGTCAGTGTCAGGTTCTTAAAACACAACACAAAAGTTAGAAATGCACATATACCAGAGCACAGACTCCTCATCCTCAGGTTAGTAACCAACATTTAATTACAGATGTTTGGGCTGATATCTAAGTCTTGGCCATCCTTCATCAACTGCGTCTGACTTCATGCATCCCTTCATTCATTCACTCATTGGACAGGCATTTCCTGAACCCTGGCTATGAGCCTGGTCCTATTCTAAGCAGTAGAGATGTAATAACCAATTAAACAGAAAAAGCTCCTGCTCTCATAGTGCTTACATTCCAGTAGGAGCAAAAAGACTCTAAATATGTCAACAGAAACAAGATGATTTCAGAGAGTGATGTGTGCTGTAAAGACAATGAAACAGGATAATGTAACAGAGAGTGACTGGCTGAGGCTTGCTCCAGACGGGGTACACAAAGGAATGACATTTGATTGAAACCCGACTACACATAACCCAATCATGAAAATATGGGATCGGGAAAGGGAGGCATTCTAGGTGGACAGGGTCACATGTGCAAAGGCCCTAAGATAGGAATGGGTTTGGCAAGTTAGAGAAAACAGAAAAAAGGTTAGTATAGGTGAAGCAGGGTGGGCCTGGGCATGTATGGTATGACATGAAACAAGACGCTGGATGAAGATATTTAAGCTAAAGTGATACAAGTTTAGGATGGCCCTAGAGTCAGGTATGTTTGAGATCATGGGTTTCTTCCAGCTTGAGCCTGCTTCCTGATCTTCTCTGGTGACCATCTAGCCCTCTCGAGTCCTCCCTTATCTCCAGCTGAAAAGTTCTCAAAGTTCTCTGGCTTCATGTCACCTTATGTTAGTCATGCAGGGATCTTCTTTACCCTCACTCCCCTATCCCCTTGGAAATCCCACTCTGGCCTGGACACCAGTCTCAACTGGTTAGGTCTGCATATTCACTAACTAGTGATAGGTCTGCATCTACCCTCAGAAAGAAGAGAATTCATCCACTCACAGTAAGCAGAAACTCTCACCACAAGCTCATTTGGCTATGACTCTGCATTTGTCCTAACATGCAGATATACTCCAGTCTCTGAAAGATTAAGACATTAAATGAGGATACCAATACTATAATGACTCAGATTTTGAGTTACATTATTTTTTTTTCATTTCCATAAACCCATAGACCAAAGGCCAGCAGGAAGATTTTTCCTTGCCAACCAATCACAAGCCTTGTAGTATTTATGAGCACTTCTTTAAGTTTTATAGAAAAGAAATGATCGGGAAGAGACTGCCCCTTATCCCTATCCATCAGGTCCCAGGCCTGGCTGAGTCATTCTTTCCTTGTAGTTGACTGAGCAGGCCACGGGCCTCAGTCCTAATGACTGACGGAGAACGTGTGTGATCTCCCCTGCAGTGCTGAGTGTATCCAGGCCGTTTCAATGGACTGTGAACCCACACCTACTTTAAGCAGACTCTCCCACCTCCAAAAGTGGTTCAGAGTCTGCCAGCCAAGAGACCCACAAAAGAGGCACCACGTGCTTGAGTTCAGTGAATACACAGATTAGATCGCTTCTACCTGCAGCTGCAGAAAGGTATGAAAAGAATGAATTATATACCTTTTTTATATGTCTGCCATAGTTCGTAATACAGATTTTTTTTATTAAATGAGTCAGAACTCAAGTCTTAAAAAAAACTGTTTTCAAAGCCTCAGTGACGTTCCAAGAGCCACGCAAAGAGTTGCTGTGTCACCATCTCCCAAAATCCCCCTGAGTGAAGGCCCCCTGAGTGAAGGCCTCATGTCGTCCTGAGACTTAGTGACCACAAAGAAAGGTGTCAGCTTCCCTAGAGTAAAGGCTCTATCTTTTGATTTGTGTGGCAAGAATCCTGGCTCCACCAAATGCCCACTGAGACCGTGGGCATGTGTATGCACATTTCTTAAGCACTATTTTTCTCATCTGAAAAAAAGGAATAACTGTACCCATACCTAAGATGGAGATTATGAGGATCAAAGGAGATGAAGAATGGTCTGAGGTCTGTGGCCCACAGGCTGGAAATCCCTACTCTAGAGAGACCCAAAATTCTTTTTTTTTTTTATTTTGAGAAAGAGAGAATGAGAGACAGAGAGCATGAGAGGGAGGAGCTTCAGAGGGAGAAGCAGACTCCCTGCCGAGCAGGGAGCCCGATGCGGGACTCGATCCCGGGACTCCAGGATCATGACCTGAGCCGAAGGCAGTCGCTTAACCAACTGAGCCACCCAAGCGCCCCGAGACCCAAAATTCTTGATCGAGTAGCAATGGAATAGGTTGATCTCCCCAAGGGCAACCCCAATGGGCCTAGTTTTACCTCATGAGGAATCTTAGCGGCTGTTGAGAATTTCCCATGAGCTTTTATTATTTATATAACCAGAAAAAAATATTTTCTTTCATTAGATAGAAAAAAGTTATTTTTTTCCTTGGGACTGGCCATGATTCTAATAACGGACACCAGTACGTTATTTGGGAATAGTTTGATCCTTTTGAGGTTTGCTTTTAAGCCTTGTTAGGTTGGACGAAAGCAGCCTTCAAAGTAGGACTAATTTTACTTTTCTCAATACAGAGATGATCCCCTTCTGAGTCCTCTACCCAGTGACCCTGACTGGTGCGAACACATCATACGCCTAGGCCCATGTGAGCTCTGGGGTTTACATGAAGGTGTAAATGTGAGGCACCGAGCCCACAGCCCGACATAGCGTGATGACTCACAAAACGCTGGCTAAGCGTGGTCCCGGACTCCTTACACGGTGAATGCTAAAAACCCTCGCTCTTGAGTGAGGCCTGCCAGCATCACCACAGCAGGTGCTGCTGGCCTGGCATCAGACGTCAAAGACGAGGCCCCCCTGGACAGCTGCTGGCTGTCACACAGGTCTCTTGTGTGTGTGTGTGTGTGTGTGTGTGTGTGTGTGTGTGTGTGTGTGGTGGGGCGGGGGTTGGGCGGTGATTCAGGGTCAGAAGATTGGCAGGAATAGACATGACCTCAGTGTGTTTCCTGAGAGTTGCAAGGACCCTTTTGAGGCACCCCAAGGCGTCAGACGTCAAGATACTGCAGAGACTATTTCAACAGTTTTGTTGCACATTGAAATGGTGGCAGACTACCTGGAAAGCACTAAAACTCATTAGTATATCAACAAATTAGTAAGTCAGTGGCCAGGTTTATGAATGAGAAACATTTAACAACCCACCTGCAAAACAGTACTCAAACACCTTCAGAGTAAAGGAAGGAACTTAAGTTTGTAAGCTGGGCTACATGCTCCTTTCTTTTTTTTTTTTTTTAAAGATTTTATTTATTTATTTGAGAGAGAGAATGAGACAGAGAGCATGAGAGAGGGGAGGGTCAGAGGGAGAAGCAGACTCCCTGCCGAGCAGGGAGCCCGATGCGGGACTCAATCCCGGGACTCCAGGATCATGACCTGAGCCGAAGGCAGTCGCTTAACCAACTGAGCCACCCAGGCGCCCCAACATGCTCCTTTCAAGTACAAGTTTGTTTCCCTTTTATATTTATGAAGTTTGTACATTAGGAAATGTGGGGTCAAAAGTTTAAGGAAATTTAGATCCAAAAAGGAGGAGTGCTCCTACCCTGAACAACTAAAAAGCTCCCAGAGAATAATACGAAACAGTGGTTTTCAGACATGGGACATCAGGCAGCATAGGATGTTCCCTGACAGGGAAACGAGTGAAGGGAGCCCAGTCTGCCCCAGCTTACTGCCTAGAGAAGTTTCCAGGCTGCATGAGCATGGAACGTGGAGGAAGAACCGAGGCAGAAGCCATCAATCTCTATGGGTTGAGGAGGTAGAGCTGGGAGTTCCACAGACCAAGGGGGCTTAAGGAAGAGCACCAGAAAGAAGAGACCTGCAGGAGAGAGCCCCAGAGGTCTGCATGTGCATGCCTGTGAAGGAACTCCAAGTCCGGGTCAAGAACACCCAGAAGGAGCAGAGGTATAACCCCAGAGACCGGGAATAGAGTGTGTTCCCAGAAGTCAGAATCATTGGTAGAGTCCGCAGAAGGACAAGTTAGTCCTCCTCTAAAGGCTGCTCTGGTCCAGCCAAACAAAGCTTAAAAGCAAACCTCAAAGGATTAAACTATTTCCAGGTGACTTAACTGTGTCCCAGCAGCAACAAACCAGCACCCAACAAGATGAAATGCACATCTGTTTGACATCTAATAAAAAATTATACGGCATGCACAGAAGCAGAAACATAAAACTTTATTTTCCATAGGTAGGAAAATATAACGTTCAAAAAGCATAGTATCTTGATTGCAGTGCTGGCTACACTAATCCATACCTGTAATAAAATGGCATAGAATTTACATACACATGTTGTTCCAATGTCAGTTTCCTAATTTTGATAATGTACTATAATTACATACCATGTAACCAAGGGAAAACTGTACGAAGGGTACAGGGGACCTCTCCATACTATCTTTGCAACTTCCTAGGAATCTAATTATTTCAAAATCGGAAGCTTTTTAAAAGTAAGTTAAGGAGAGGGGAGCCTGGGTGGCTCAGTCGGTTAAGCGTCTGCCTTCGGCTCAGGTCATGATCCCAGGGTCCTGGGATTGAGCCCCGCATCAGGCGCAGGGAGCCTGCTTCTACCTCTGCCTGCTGCTTCCCCTGCTTGTGCTCTCTCTCTCTCTCTGACAAATAAATAAAATTAAAAAAAAAAAAGTAAGTTAAAGAGAGACGTAAGAGATATTTTCTTAAAAACCACCCAAATCAAACTTCTAAAGATAAAAAAAAAAATGCATATTTGAGATGAAAAATACACTAGGATTAAGAACTGATGAAATATTGCAAAAGAAAAGATTAGTGAACATGGATGCATAGCAATAGAAACTATCCAAAATGAAACAGCAAGTAAAGACTAGGGGTTAGGGAACAGAGGGGTCAGTGAGCTGTGGGACAACTTGAAGCAGCTAATATTTATATAATTGCAGCCTCCAAAGATGAGGAAAGACATGGAGACAAATCAAAATACATGAAGAAATAATGGCCAAAACATTTCCAAATTTGATGAACCCACCAATCCAAGAAGCTCAACAAATCCCAAGTAAGACTGAGGGGTTGGGTATGAATAAAGGGACAAGTTGGTTTTTAGATGCCCATTCCTCAGAGACTTCCACTGATGATGAAATCCACCTATGTTGCAAGACCTCCATCTCCTGCCCCAGATAACACGGAGCCTTCCCTGCCAGGGAGTTGGTCAGAGTTTCTGCAGCCACAAATCCAGTGATTCTCTCCTCCACCCAAAGTGCAGGAAAATGGGGCATCTGGGTGGCTCAGTTGGTTAAGCGTCTGCCCTCGGCTCAGGTCATGGTCTGGAGGTCCTGGGATGGGGCTCCACATGGGGCTCCCTGCTCAGCAGGGAGTCTGCTTCTCCCTCTCCCCCTGCCTCTGCCCCCCACTTGTGCTCACGCTCTCTCTCAAATAAATAAATAAAATCTTTAAAAAAAAATGCAGGAAAATGGAGTTGGTCTACTTTTCTACCAAAGTAATAGCAAATATTCCCTGGGGAGCCCTTAAGAGAGCAGGCTAGGGGATTCTCTAGCTTACAATGGTCTACAAGTAACAGATCAAATATTATACGTGACAAAATTTTTGAGCCCATGGATACACAAGAACTTTTGCATTAAAAGAGTATTGAAATCCTCAAAGGTTCAATGTGGCTGCTGGCATGTTCGAATCATTTCTCAAGATATTTTTGAAACTGTTTGTTGAACTGTTTTCAGAAACTGCAACACACTATTTGATTATCCTTAGATGCAAAACAAACATTTATCCTCTAAATGGAGACTTCAGTTTCTGAAACTCCCAAAAGTTAATCAGATTCACATGTGGTAATTATGAGAAGGCTATCGAACTGGATGATACTGATTGATTTTAGTGAAAAAAAGTATTGAAGAAGAGATGAAATTCTTCTATGCTCCAAATGTAAAGTGGAATTAGTTTCAACATTATTTGAACAATGGAATTAACTATATAAATTTTCAGGTTTCATTTTACTGATTTCATTTTATTGATATGGATTTCATTTTATTGATATGAAGCCACCATTTTCTTTCCTTTTTCCTACCTCTCGCAAACGGATGCTTCTTAAAATCACTAGAAGAGGGGAGGTGGGGGGGATTAAGAGTACACTTATCATGATGACCACTGAATAATATATAGAATTGATGAATCATATTGTACACCTGAAACTAATGAAACACTGTATGCCAATTACACTTCAATAAAAAGATCAGTATAAGAAAGCTGGGGTCAGAGATTAACTGATGGTTTTATTTCCTTTCTTAGCATTTTCTAATCAGTGCATTTTTAGATCAGTGGTTTCTTAGACTTGATGAAATGTAGTCGTTTACAGGATACAAACTCTCATTAAAATACATGTTTTGACATATTTGTTAACAACTCAGTTCCATTACTTAATAGTTACCAAAATGACAAGAAGTATTGTGTTCCCACATGAAAACACATGCTAAATTGGAAAATAGTATCTGGAAAATGATTGTCTTTCAAAAGGGTAGGCAGATTCCCCAACACTAGCAATTATAAAGCTTGACTTTCACCTACAAATGTTCCTTCATACCACGGTTGTAAATAATGTACAAATAAGAACAAGTTCCCTTTATTACCAAAAGAAGTATAAATGTATGCTACCACAAATGCAATGCAATAAATAGGATATGTTAGCTCCTGGGAAACACTGATAAATAAGTCTTAATGAATAAATCTCACCATTAACTCATTGCATAGAAATTCACTTCTTGAATGAAATGCCTCATGCACAACGGTCTTAAAACAGACTACGGTAGCTGCACTTCACTGAGTTTGGCTATATTCTAATTAGTCAGTACCCATCATCATCTGCAAGTCAACTCAAGTCTTTCTAGTCCCGAGGGGGCTGCCCTGACAAGCAGCCAAATGCTATCCTTCTGACTCTGAGTCTGCTGTGACTCAGTTTCCCTCCCTGTTGCACTTCATACCCCCCAGAGTGGGAATAGCTGTACCTACTCTTCCTTACATTTCAGATTCCTGGGAATTGGAATAATTTACTCTTTTTTTAATTTATTTTTTATTGAAGTATAGTTGACACACACTGTTACATTAATTTCAGGTGTGCAACATAGTGATTCAACATCTCTATATGTTATGTTAGGTTCACCACGAGTGTAGCTACCATCTGTCACCATACGACACTGTTACAGTGTCATGGACTATATTCCCTATGCTGTGCATTTTATTCCTGTGGAATGACTTAATCTTACTTTACGAACTTCTTGAATGAAAATGAGGTACAACACAAGGAAGAAAGATGGAAAGAAGAGTTACAAAAATTGACAGCAGTAGTAAGAAAGTTTTTGGTGTTGGTCTTACATCGAATTCTTAAAATAAGTAATTTTATGAATACTATCAGATACTAGATAAAAGCACAGACTCTGTAAACTGAATCAATTCTGAACTTCACTACCAAATACCTGTGTGACCTTGGTATTAAATACCTTATTTAATCAAGCTTTGCCTCAATTTCCTCATCAGGAGAATGGGATTATTGTAAGAGGGTGTGTGTGTGTGTGTGTGTGTGTAATGGCTATATTTGTATTAGCTATTATTATCAAATGCTCTCTAGTTCTCAACTACCATTACCAATCGACAGAAAAATTGTGCTATATAATTCTCTTCTCCTCTTGTCAAACTACTTCTCACTAAGATGTTAATAATTAATATATATTCTCTCCTAGGAATACCCATAATTTAAAAGCGGAGCCAGGGAAAGGCAACGTTTAACTCAAAGTTTAAGTAAGCTGCTAACAGTGGAATTACAGACATCAACAACAATCCAACTGGGAAAATATTATCAGATGGTACCTCCTAAATATATCTACTCAATAAGATTGGCCCTGCAGGGGTGGGGATGGTGTGTACATCTAAATATCTTTAAACTGTATGTCCCATTTTAGGGGTATTTTTTGTATTCACATATGTGTGTACTTCTCAGAGGAAAAGATCAGTTTTCATCAGATTCCAAAGGGACTATGAACTAAAAATAGTTAAGAATCCTTGCCCTCCAAGCTGCCTTACTTAAATCCTCACTCTGTCCATATCTAAGAGACGCACTTCTATTCAAACACGCACACACACACACACACACACACAGCAGCAGCAGCCTTGTTCTGGAAGTATCTCTTAGAGGTTCCAAAGAAAAGCTCACATGTAAAATACTTCTCTCTTTAAGGTCTAACTAAGGTCTCTTCCATTATTCTTTTGTTATCTGATGTTGTTTTCTATTTTTTTCCCTCTGATGAAAAAAATACATTTAGAATAAAGGAAAAAGTAGAAAGAAGGAAATGTAAAGTACTCAAAATCCTGCCAATCAAGACAGCTACGTTCAGTTATTTTTCTACTTTTTTTTAATATATTTTATTTTATTTTATTTTATTTATTTATTTGACAGAGAGAGACACAGTGAGAAAGGGAACACAAGCAGGGGGAGCGGGAGAGGGAGAAGCAGGCTTCCTGCCGAGCAGGGAGCCCAACGCGGGACTCGATCCCAGGACCCTAGGATCATGACCTGAGCCGAAGGCAGACGCTTAACGGCTGAGCCACCCAGGCGCCCTATTTTTCTACTTTTATAAATACAAAAATATGCACAATATGTTACCATATGAAATCGTAAGCTTTTCATCTTTCTTTAACCTAACATAAACACTTTTCTCAGTCATTAAAAGTTCTTTGAAGCATGGTGTTAAAGATACTTTGGTTACCATATCTGTGTCGTAACTTCACCAATTCATTACTGCTATACATGTATTTCTCTCCTAGCTTGTTATTATAAACACAGTGATAAAGATCTTTGTGCCACCAAGCACACCTCCAATTATGTACTTGAAGCAAACTCTAGACTTGGAATTTCTGGGTCAAAAAGGTTTGTTTTTCTTATTTAAGTCTCTCAGTTATTTTACATTTTAAAATACCATTTATGTTTTTATTAAAGGAAAAGCTCAATTATATATTTCCAATCTTATAATTTTGAAGTTTTCAAATATTTAAAGAAAATTTATATAAGAAGTCAAAATCAAGCCTCTTAAAATACACACACACATACACACACACACCCGCCCATAACATATGCTAATTTACAAAGACAGAGTCAACCAGGTACCCAGCAAAGAATTTCCTCCTTTTAACCACTGGGTGTCCCCTGAACTATATGTTTATGGCATTTGGGCAGGTATCACACCTAACAAGTATCTCAGCGAGCTCCTGTCCTTACGGCTGGTAGTAAGAGCCTTCATTGTCTTTTTTTTTAATTATTGTTATGTTAATCACCATACATCACATCATTAGTTTTAGATGTAGTGTTCCATGATTCATTGTTTGCGCATAACACCCAGTGCTCCATGCAGTACGTACCCTCTTTAATACCCATCACCAGGCTAACCCATCCTCCCGCCCCCCTCCCTGCCAGAACCCTCAGTTTGTTTTTCAGAGTCCATCGTCTCTCATGGTTCGTCTCCCCCTCCGATTTCCCCCCCTTCATTCTTCCCCTCCTGCTATCTTCTTCTTCTTCTTCTTTTTTGTCTTAACATATATTGCGTTGTTTCAGAGGTACAGATCATTGTCTTTTAAATGAATTATTTTAAAATTTATTAGTCATTCTGCTTCCTATTCAGCTTTCATTATTCAGTGAAATAGATGTATGGTTTCAGATTTTACCAAGTCTATTCAGTGTTTTAAGAAAGCACACGAAAAAGTAAGTAACAAAATTATATCCACTGAAGCAATTTTTATCCCAAGTACTAAGTGAAACCAAAATTGGAATGTGAATATGAAAGCATTTTAGCCTTCAATTTCCCATAAGAGAAATGTGTTTCTTCAAAACCGTATTTGCAGATTTCAGATTCCAGAGTGATATATTTCTGGAATATACTAAAGTCCAAAAATTCTGCTCCTTGAGCTCCAATTAGACCACTTAGGAATCAGAGGCTTGATTTAAAAAACAAAGAGCCCTGGGGATGCGAACCCTGAAGTGAATAACCAGCCAGGAAGTTTGGAGTCCTAATGATTAAGATAAACATATGTTTAGAATTCACTCCTGAGTTCTTTCCAAACAATGTCTTTCGTACCTGTTATTATTCGATTAACAAATGATTCCATTTACCCATAAACAACTGGCAAAAATCAAAGAAATCTGTAACATGGGATGCATCTTGGCCACACTTATCTCTTTTTGTATAAATAAACACTGATTTCAACTTCCTTTTTTTTTTTTCCCTTTATCGGATGTTCATTACATAAATCCATGTACACTGAAGAGTCATCAGTGCAGAATCTCCACTTAACTTAGCACCCTCACAATCCTAACAGTAACAGCTTCAAAGAGGACAAACAAAATCCCAATCCACGATCAAGGGCCTTTCCACAGCCCCCATAATTCCGCAATTATCAGACCAGAACTTTCTTCCAGTCTTCCCACTGATGACACAGCAACATCCTGGTCCTTCTACCCTTTTAACTGCTTCTTCTTTGACTTGTTCACTGATTTCTCCTTCCTACCTCCCCCACAGAGGCATTTATCAGCATTTGCTTCTGCTTTCTCTCCTCTCTCTCTACACCGTTTCCCTCAGTAATGTCAACCAAGAATGTTGGCAGTGAGGGTAAGAAAGAAAGATAGAATGGGAGCTTGAGCAATTTCAAAGGACATGTTTTAAAACTGTTTATAATGAGGAAGACTGAACTAATATGTAGTCTAAGAGGAGTCGTTAAAGAGTAGAAGAAAGAAGGAATAGCTTCAGGGACAAGTTCCTAGGAAAAGAAGGAAAAAATGGGGTTAGTACCTGCTTCTCCAACCAAAGCCGCCCACATGATCCATGACTCTGAAACTACAGCACTCTTAAGGTGCTTCAGAGTCATGCCATCCCCAGAACATGGCAGAGCAGAGTTGGGTCAAGGGTGAGGGTGAGGAAATCATCTTAGAAAGAAAGGAAGGAAGGAAGGAAGAAAGAAAGAAAGAAAGAAAGAAAAAGAAAGGAAAAAGAAAGAGAAAAAGAAAGGAAAAAGAAAGAAAAGAAAAAAAGAAAGAAAAGCACTCTATAAATATTATCTCAGTGTTACTCAAAATGTGCTCAGAAGACCATTGACATAAGAGCCATCTGAGGTAACTGGTAAAAACAAAACAAAAAAGGAAGCAAAAAAGACAACAAAAACCCTAATTCGTTGACCCTACCTTAAATTTGCTAAATCAGAATCTCTGAGGATGGGGCCCAGGAGTCCAAATTTTTCATACTATCTCTAAGTGATTGTTAGGTACACTAATACGAACCACTGTGTTATTTCATGTAATGTCCTGGGAAATTAGGAATAGGGAATTATTAATAATTTTTTATGATATTAACACAGTGCTCTAGTATTTGCTAAGCATTCTGTAATAATGTTGATTGAAACATACAAGACTTGATGACGTCAACTTTCCATTAGGTTTTGCTTTCACTAAGGAACCTCTTCTAAAAGGCTATAATGACCTATTATGCACATTGTTATATGATAAAATGTTGTTGACTTTACGACAAGAATCATACATTTATCAGTCTTCAGATGAATCATTTTGCTATGGGCATGATTTCAGGTTATTGTCCCTTTTTAATCAGTCATGCCATTATCTTTGAGAAGCTAATAAAATCTAAAGAGAAGAATGAAAACAAATACATACTTTAAAACAGTATATTTCAGGAATAATATTTAATCAATCTGTCCATCAGGATTCCAGGACTTATGCTTTACTCTGAGGCCAGCAAATTTAACTTCCATTTAGTTCCTTTGCTATTTTGTTAACATTTGATTCCAATTCCATGTGCCATAAGTACAATCTTTCAGAGACAATTTTGGTGGGACCCTAAGGTCTTAGGTAATTAGGCTCACATATTCAAAGTACAATAATGAAGTACAGATTATGACTGTATGATATGTTGTTGATATATTTATATGTTCACTGATAAAGGCAAAGTAACTGTTTTTATTAGCCATTCCCTATCCAATGATATAACAATATGTATATCACAGATGCTTGATTTAAAAGCACACTATTTGCATAATCTTTATTAAAGCTGTATCCTTTGCTTCTGGTAAAACAATTCATTGAAGGATGATGCGTAAGGTCTCTACTTTCTAGCTACTGGCATATGTTTCTGGGTTCAACAAAAGAATTTGCATCCTGTCCCATCCCATGGTTAGCAATCAATAAGGGGCTGACTTCTATTGCTGTGAGAGTTAAACCAAAATAAGGACAATAATTAAATAAGACATTTCAGGAAAAAATTAATAGAGCGAAACAGATATATAGGCACATCCTGGCAATTTTTAAAACTTTAAGAACAGCAACAAAATTGTATATGTGCCAAGGCAGGAAAAACAGGGTTTATAAAAATAAAACTAGGCTTCCCAGACATTTTCTTTACAACTCTAAAGTCAGAAAAATCATGGAGCAACAGGTATGGGATTTTGAGGGAACAGAACTGCTAGCCAAGGATGTTGTACAATTCTGTATTTATTTCTTGTGTGAAGTCAGCACCAAAGCATGCTTAGATCCACACAGACTCAGAAAATCACCATTCATGCTCCCTCCCTGAAAAATTTATGTTAAAAAATATTCCAGTCAATGAAGAAATGAATCAAAATTTAGAACTCAAAAAAAAAAAAAAAAAGATAGGAAACTGTAGTCCAAAAGAATTTCTGGCACCTCCCTTTGTTTAACCTACCACATCAGCCATGCGGTTGGATTCTGGGCTGGCTGCTGGTATGGGTGTCCAAGGGAGCCAGGCGGGACTGCCCTTGGAGCACATCTTTGGCTTTGCCTCTTTCTGGAAACTGGGACATGAGCTTGCGTAGCCACAATCAACCGACAATTAATATGGACTCTGTTGTCATGACCCATAATCCCTTAAAATGATGTATGCTGAACTACTCTTCCAGAATTTTCTAACAGCTACACCACTTGCTTGTGGGAACACTGTCCCAGAAGACTTTTTGAGGAAGTATGTGTTTCTCCCTCACAAACACAGCAACAAAATAAAAACCAGATTAAATGCCATACTAAATGCCAAGATACCTGAATAATGATTTTCTTAAGTCACCCACAATGATGACTCTTTTTAATTGGAAAAGATTGATCTCTCACAAAGCACATTATTTATTGTTTTCTAGGCCCTCCTAATGATGTTTCTTTGTTATCTCAGCTTAAACATAATATACAGAGAAAAAAAGACTTAGGGAAATACACCAAGATGGAAGTAGTGGACATCTCTGTAGGTGCTAGAATTCTGGATGATGGTATTTTTTTCTTTAAAGTCTTCAGTATTTTCTCAATTTTCTTCTGTGATTATGTTTTAGTTGTATAAAAAGTTGCTAAAATTAGGGGTTCCTGGGTGGCTCAGTCAGTTAAGCATCGGACACTTGATTTTGGCTCAGGTCATGATCTCAGGGTCATGAGTTGGAACCCCGCATTGGGCTCCGCATTGGGCATGGAGCCTGTCTAAGATTCTCTCTCCCGCTCTCCCTCTGTCCTCCCCCTGCTAGCTTTCTCTCTCTCTCAAAAAAAAAAAAAATGTTGCTAAAATCAATATATATATTAAGTATGAACACAAGATATTATCGCATTGATTTAAGAATACACACAAAATTGTATAGCAATAGTTATAACTAAGTGGTAGATTAGGTAATACTGTTTTTCATAAGTACATATTGCTTTTGTAATTAAAAAAAAAAGACTAATTGGGGGGGGCACGTGGGTGGCTCAGTCGGTTAAGTCACTGACTCTTGGTTTCTGCTCAGGTCATGATTCATGGGTCCTGGGATCAAGCCGTGAGTTGGGCTCCTCACTCAGCGGGGAGTCTGCTTGAGATTCTCTCCCTATGCCCTTCCCCCCCGCTCATGTTCTTGATCTCCCTCTCTCTCAAATAAATAAATGAATCTTTAAAAAATTAATAAAATAAAAAAGAGTAATTTCATTAAGAGAAAAAGTGTAAAAAATGTTGGAGTCATTCAATACTTTATGGATTTTAGAAGGAGGAAAGGTAAACACTGAAGAATGCTTTTACTATTACTGATGGTAAAGAAAATCTGCCCCATATCTTTTCCTCTAAGGTGCAATTTCTATTCTCTTGTATTTACAGCTCCCTTTCTGCACCCCTAAAATATATCTATTATTAAATTTGAGTTCTTATAACTGGCTCTGTAAGATTGTGCCCATCTAATGCTTTAAATTCCATCCCTCAGGCCTTCACTGAAATATGTTGCTAAAATGCTCACACTCGCCCAGTGAGTCCAGATGTGTTAGTCAAATACTTTAAATAGATTTGATTGCAGGTTTGGAAAGGCTTCTCTCTTCCAGTGTCTTTAAAGGGGCTGGTGTTAAATGTTTTCATTTTTCTTTTTCCTGCTCTAGTCCTTGTATCTTCGGCTTGTTAGTCCATGCAACTATTAGTTTTATAATTCCTCTACATCTGAGGAGGACAAAGCCAAATCACAATGACTGATACAAACAAATAAGTGAATTCGTCCTCCTGGACACTTACCCTAGGCATTCCTCAAGCATTTGTATTGCAAATGCAACATGACAATGATATCTTGGTTGTAAGATTCCGTTAAAATTGCTGCCAACTTCTTAGGATCATTAGTGGTTGTATAGGGGTCAAACACCAAACAAGTAAGAACTATTTATGATTGCTGGAGAGAAAGAGCTCTAACCTTCACACAAAGCATTCATCCCCAGGTATGTTTACATGCGTCAATATAATAGTGGCTCTTACCTAACCCTAATCATTTTTTCTCCTGGTTATATCTTCCTGAAGTCCTCCTATGTATCCTTTCTCTTGCACTTCCAAATAAAATGCAGCAGGATAATAAAGAGAGAAAGAAAAAAAAAAATGCCAAAAAGTACCCCTGAGCCTAGAAAGCCCTTTTCAAACTGACTTTGTTTCAAAGGCCTGGGTTCGTCTGTGGAAGCCGAACCCACATGTTTGCATACGCTTAGGGACATGCTATTTAACCTCTGGAAGCATATACTAGTCTGCAAATGGATTACCAAAACCCAAATGAAGCTTCTGAATCTCATTTCTTGTTCAAAAGAGCAGTAGGTAATGAAATATTTAGGAGAAAGGATTGGTTTCAGGAAATCTTTCTGTGGTGATTTTGAGAAGGAAAGAGGACGGTAACCAATCGTGGACGGTGGGCAGGGCAAACAAATCCAAATCACACTTGGTTTTATAACTGTGCACACAAAAGCTAAAATAACGCCTAATGCAAGATGGTTTCCTTGAATTCTCTCCAGGGCCTCACCAAGGACTAACTTGTATGTGACATAAAGAATAAGAGATTCCCTGGAGACAGACCATACTGGAAATATGCCTTGACTACCAAGTCATCCCACCCACAGGTCTGTCTACCCTATCAGATGTACATGGACAGAATTTGGGGAGATGATAAATAATCTTCAGTCTCAAACTGTATGAATCTCTACAGTGATTTACACCACGGGAGCGGGGAAAAGCCTCTGTCCCCTCTTCACTTCTGCTGGCTGAGACAGAGCAAAACAGACCAATGTGTCCAGGCTCGGCACAAGACAAGAGTTGTAAATCTGAATTTCTCAGAAGCGTTAGGAAACAAAATCAGAATCCCTTGACTGGCTGATAAACAGAAGAAAAATTCCTTCTTCCTTTCCTTGAGGTGGAAGTTCAGCCTTTTGTTTCAAACTTAAAGTGCAGTCTGCCTCTATAACACAGAAATCGCAGATTATGTCCCCTCGGCTGCATTTGTAACAGAGGTCCTTACGAGTTTTCTCAAGCCCCTTATAGATATGGAAATAAGGTACTTTATAGTCTAGATATTATGAAAAAAGAAAAACAACCTAACACTGTGCTATAGCAGTTGTTGCCTTAACCAACAATGCCTATATATTCAAGATGTAATATTTAAGCTTTAGAGTAATAACACAATTAGTGATATATGAACTAGCCAACTATTCACTTGACCACGTTAGAAAAGACTTCCTTTTGTGTGTAAATAGTTTAATCTCGATTTATAGTAATAAAGAATAACATCCAAACGCATTATTTTGGGGTCTGGAGAATAAAGAAACTCTATAGTTTTCAAATCATAAATTATTTGATAGATAACTTATCTGGGAATATTTAAAAGGTAGGGTAGGTAAGGAACTGAATGACACTCTACAGATTTTCATGCTAGTAAAAGGAGGAAAATGTGGGGTTTTTTAAAAAATATTTTTATTTATTTATTTGAGAGAGAGAGAATGAGAGAGAGAAAGCAAGAGAGTGGGGGAGGGTCAGAGGGAGAAGCAGACTCCCCGCTGAGCAGGGAGCCCGATGTGGGACTCGATCCCAGGACTCCAGGATCATGACCTGAGGCGAAGGCAGTCGCTTAACCAACTGAGCCACCCAGGCACCCTGTGGTTTTTCATATGGGAATTTATTTTTTAAAAATTTAACCAAGAAACAGGATAAAATCTTAATGTTTACTCTTACTTTCTAATTTTAAAGAAACATCTGCCTTCCATGGGTACAAAAAATTCATTACAAATTTGCTTGTCAAGAAATAATCTATTACAAGCAACACTTTGTAGCACATAATCCAAGTGTGTCTGATGCAATTTGGGCTTGCTATGGCAAGAAAGTCTCACCTATTCCAGCACTCTCCTCCATGAGACCAACTTTATATATATAGACTTAAACAGTGTAAAGTAAATAAATAAATAAAATAGAAATTAATAATTAAAAAGGAAAGACTCTAAATTATATTTTCATGTGTACTGGTAATGAAAATGACAGTAGAAAGTTCAGCGAACTGCAGTGCAGAATCCATATAAGGAGGCTGTAACAGCCTCCTTATATATATTGAATATATTGAAATATATTAAATATTACAAAATTGCAGAAAGAGGAGGAACAAAATTTCTTTATTTTTTTTTATTTTTTGAGATTTTATTTTATTTATTTATTTTTTTATTCTTATGTTAATCCCCATACATTACATCATTAGTTTTAGATGTAGTGTTCCATGATTCATTGTTTGTGCACAACACCCAGTGCTCCATGCAGAATGTGCCCTCCTCAATACCCACCACTAGGCTAACCCATCCTCCCACCCCCCTCCCCTCTAGAACCCTGTTTGTTTTTCAGAGTCCATCGTCTCTCATGGTTCGTCTACCCCTCCGATTTCCCCTGAGGAACAAAATTTCTAAAAACATTTTGATAACATAGAGGAAAACATCATGATCATTTTTATACTTTCTTGTACCCTTTCGAAGGACAGCACATTCGCAGGACCCTTCCACGGACAAGTCGGCCAGTGTTGACAGGGCACATAATGGTGCGTCATTCACTGGAGGAAGAAATTCAGTGTCAAAGAAAAATCATCCCCAAGTGGAAAGGTTTGGTTTTACTCCTTTTCCACAGAATTGATCCAAATCAAAATAGTCTTTCTTTCTTCCTTTTGTTTATGAACCAGAATAATGGGTTCATCCAGATGAGCACTGTCCTTTTTCCTAGTGTACTCTCATGAACAAAGATGTCCTTTTCCACTACAGCATTTGGTTTCTCCCTCTAAATCTGCCATGTTCACCAACACAACATTTAAGGTTCAGCAATTCCTATAGGAAAAACACCCTCAATAACTGGCTTCTGTTCCTAAATAGAAACTATTTCTAAAGGTTCTTTCCCCAGGAACATTTTATTTTTCATTAATTTTTAATGATTTCCACTTATATTCTGGAATCAAATCTTGGTTAAGACTAAATTTGCCAATATTCCAGTAGGAGGTCTTTGCAACCTTATTATCTGTTTCAAGATAGAATTCACAATTAAAAGCAAGAGAAAAGGAAAGCCCAGTATTGTGGGAATTACCTCATCTGATCCTTTCTTTTCTCCTGACTTGGAAGGTGATCCACTGGTTTTTCCACTGACATGCTATAAAAATATAAAAAGAAAAGAAAGAAAGATAATGTTTAAAAGAAGGAGGTAATACAAGATAATATAATAATAACTTTAATCCCGAAGGACTAAATATGTAGCCTGTAAAAACAAGGACCCCTTTAATCTTCCTTCTGAAAATGCTGATAATTCTACACTGACATAGATGGTTTTCAAAAATCAAGAGAACCTACAGACATTCATTTGGGATGTAGAAAGTCAGTCTATAATTAACCAGACACAGATCGGATGGTGATTCCAAGGCGGCATCTCATCTCCTACAAAATGCCTCACGCAATTTTAAAGCCCAAATTGCCGGCATGGGAGACAACGTGGTTCCTCATGGAGTTTTGATGTCTAAGGTCCATGTGGAGCCTAAAGCCATACTTAAGCCTCAGTTCAGCATGGGCTCAAGGGAGGAGCACAGCTTCCAAGTCCGCCATTGCTTCTGATGGTTCTTGGGAATTCCTCAGAGTTCTTCCCCAGTTATCTTCCAGGAAGACAAACCCTGCAGGGGGAAGACCATACCCGCAACTTCTATTTATTATGGCTTTAGGATTTCATTATGTCCAGAAACAGAATTATTTTTCTCACCAGTACAGTGGGAATGAAAGCAAGTATTTTTATGTGGCACATAAAACCTTCAGGTAGCTTACATACTCATTTGTCTTGATGATAAGATAAAATGAGCCATAAAGTTTACTGACTTTTTTTGAGAGATTAAAAAAATATATATATTCCCAAAAAGGGTTACAAAGAATTGTTTCATTTCTTGCACATTGTGGGATGTGCAAGAAAGTGGGAAAAAATAATCTAAATATAAGGAAATAAAAGCTCACGATTGGGTTCAATCCCGACCATCTTCAGTTAAACCAAAATACAAAACTGTACAACATTCCCTAAAGCAAATCATAACCTGGATATGTAAGTCAATGAAATTATTTGAATTAAAAAGAGTGGTAGTAACAGTAATATTAATAATAAAAATTTATATCATTCTTTATTATTTACTATCATACATATTCTTATTTGATACAAAAAAAGAGGCTCATGTGATTTTTAGGGATGGAAAAACTAAGAATAAGAAGAATTCATTGATCTTTCATAAGGACACAGACCTAGTAAATGAGAAAAGTTTGCATAGCAGGTTTTCTGACTTACAATACGTTGTCACTATAACATGCTAAATAGAATAAGGTAATATTTTCTTTAGTAATATCAACATATATTTTAATTAAAACAAGAATCCAAGAAATATCCGACACATGGATGAAGCCTTGCATTAAGAGTTCTCTGTATGAAAAACTAGGAGGAAATCACTTCTATGCGTGGAAAATTCTTCCCAAAATGTAACACTATCATGGATCAGTGAGTGGAATCCACTCCATGAAAAACCCCTAGGCTTCAAGAGCTTGGTGAATGAACCCCTGTACAGGGCCTGTTCCACCTTGATGTCCTAGTCTAGCATTTGTCTGTCCACAGTTGAGGGCAAGCAGTATTGAGTAGTAAATGAATCTGGGAAAAAAAAAAATCTAAAAGCCCACATATATATCAGTGTTAGATGGTAAGAGGTAAGTTTCAGAAGATTCCTGAAGGCCAGACTAGGGGGAAGAATCATTCACCATTTGCAGACAGAATTTAAGAGGGATAGATCTACAGTGACAGATTGACCCAATCTGGTCTCCTTCCACACTTGGTAAATTTAGAACCCTATCACACTCACTATTATGTCCAAATCCCTATCTTTCTCAGATTAGAGACAAACATTAACAACAACAAAAATGCACTGTCTTACTGAGCATATTGAGTGCCTCATCACTCCTCAGAAGGTATTAGTATTCCACTTTACAAATGAAAAAGCTTAAAGAGGCACTTGCTCTTGTCAGGCATAAGGTTCCCTGCTCTCTACAAGGCCCCCTCTGCTTCCTGCTCATGTGGCAAATATATATGATGACACACTGCCCTACAGTAAATGTGCAGACAGCCCTTTCTCCCTAAAATTTAGGTATAATGATGTTTTTCTTTAAAAAATTTTTAAAAGGGGCCCCTGTCTGGCTCAGTCTGTAGCACATGCAACTCTTGATCTCATGATCATGAGTTCAAGTCCCACATCGGGCATAGAGCTTACTTTAAAAAATGCAAAAAAAAAAAAAAAAGTAAATAAAAATAAAAGTTTTTAAAAAGTCATCTCCTGGGGGTGTTCCAAAATTTCAGTCCTCCAGATTAACCAACACCATCAGTTACTTGTTTCCATTTAAACACTCAAAATCCCTCAAATTATGTAAGTTCTAAATAGTTTGGGATGGATATATATGCTAAATACTTTTAAAATGTTCAGTTATAATGACAACTTAGAAAAATTATGTACTATAAGAATTGGTATTTTGTGATTTCAAAAGAAATAATTTGCTCTTAGTAGAAAGCTTTTTTTTTTTTTAGGATTTTATTTATTTATTTGACAGAGAGACAGCAAGAGAGGGAACACAAGCAGGGGGAGTGGGAGAGGGAGAAGCAGGCTTCCCGTGGAGAAGGGAGCCCGATATGGGGCTCGACCCCAGCACCCCGGGATCATGACCTGAGCTGAAGGCAGACATTTAACAACTGAGCCACCCAGGCGCCCCAGTAGAAAGCTTTTTTACAACATAAAGTATAATGACATAAAAAACACCATCAAATGAGACCATTTTTTAGGAACTCTATGGATTATATTTTCCCAGTTTTTTTTTTTTAATCCAGCTTTTTTTTTTTTTTTTTTAAGTAGGCTCTATACCCCAACACAGGGCTTGAACTCACAACCCTGAGATCAAGACCTGAGCTGAGATCTCGAGTCAGACGTCTAACCAACTAAGCCAACCAGGGGCCCCAACCCACTTTTTATTACAAAATTTTTCTAACACACAGAAGAGTTAAAAGAATAACACAATGAGAACGCATATTCTTACCACTTAGATCCAATAACTATTAAGATTGTTGCTACATTTTGCCATATTTGCATATATTATAGACAGATCTATCTCTCTGTCTGTATTTGGATATGTACCTGCATTTGAAAGTAAATTGGTTAAAATTTTACCCCTAAACATTTCACTAAACATCTCCTTAAATTGAAGAATTTTCTCCAAGTAACTCCAATATCATCGTCACTCTAAGAGAATTAACAAGAATTACCGAACACCATTCAATTTCTAGTAAATAGCAACTTTATGAATGAACCATTGCCCTGACCATTTCTCAGGGCTTATTCAATATCCATCAATCTATTAACAATATAAATAGTTTTCGCTGAGAGATATTCAAAGTGCCTGATTTTTTATTTATTTTTTAAAATTTATTATCTTTTTAAAATTTGAGTATAGTTAACACACAAAGTACCTCATTATTTAATTCATGGCATAATTAAGCACATTCTACATGACTGGGCTGATGCAAAGAAATATTTGGGAATGATTTATGTCAGATTCAATCAAGCTTAGGAAACCTGTTGCAAGCCTAAGAGGGAAGAGAGAAAATTCTGTCCACCACAACGTGCAGTGGGTGGGGTGGGGAGAGGTGAGAGAAGCATGGAGAAGGAAAGCACTGATAGGCCCAGAAGAGAGCCAAACCACAAAACTGATAAATCCATGGAGGACTTTTCTAGGTAAGTGAAAGGAAACGAATATGTTCTAAGCATCTACATACTCTGTGCTAGCCCAGTGCTAACCATTTCCCCTAAGAGATCTCCTTCACTCCCCACAGCAACTCCAGAGGTCCACACTGTCACCTCATTTTATGGATAAAGAAATTGAGGATCTGAAAGATGAGGTCCTCCTCTGTCACACCACATATCCGGATTATATTCTATGGGCCAGAGACTGGGCTACTCTGGATCTAGTGAAAAGCTAGTTGAGATCATGGGACTTACATCAAAAGAGCCTCAATCCAGGGCACCTGGGTGGCTCAGTTGGTTAAATGACTGACTCTTGATTTGGGCTCAGGTCATGATCTCAGGGTCATGAGATCGAGCCCCACGTTGGGCTCCTGCTGGGTGTGGGGCCTGTTCAGGATCCTCTCTCTCTCTCTCAAAAAAAGTGCTGTGCCCCCCCAAATTAAAGGAAAAAAAAGTCTCAATCCAGTGCTCTAAAATGAAAACAACAAACCAAAACAGAACCTTCCAATTGTGAAACTGGTTTGCTTTATAAAATCAATCAAACATTCAGTCCTGTATTAATAGCTGGAGACCAAAGACAGGAAGCGCAGGATGCTAACCCTAACGCAGTAGAAATTGGATGGGGAGAATAAGGCTACAGAAGACAGTCGACGCATGGAGTTAAGATGAAAGACATGGTATGTGTGGCAGGAGTTCAGAAGCAGGGAAAAAGCAGATAAGGGACTTCACCATCTTCCCTCAAAAAGAAATAATTTTCCAAACTGTTTTCACCCCCGTGGATCACGGTGTATTTGGCAAGTGTAGCTGGCCTCTGGCCTCATTGGAGGGGAAAGTTTTTTATATGCTTAAAATTTTCTGCCACAGCAAACGCATAAACCTGTTGGGAAATCAACAAGAGCCAAGAGCTAGTAAGGCTGGCAGCCTGTGAGCTCCCCGAGCTGAGGACTTGTGCTGGTGAGCATCTGGGCACCCTTCCCACTGCTACCCACATACCCTCTGAGAGACACGCACACAAGGGCACAGGTAACACAGAAGAAAATAAAAGCAAACTTCTATACATATATAAAAGAAGAAGGAAGACAGAAAAAAAAAACTGAACTTTTACAAGCGCAAGCCCAGCTGAGAGAGTACAAATGCTATGTGCTTCTGAAATGCCTTTGCTTCTTAAAAAAAAAAAAAAAGTTGGGGTTTTCTTTTAGGGGATGACAAAAACATTCTAAAATTAAATAGAAGTGATGTTTCCACCACTCTGTGAATATACTAAAAAATACTGAATTGAATTGTATGTTTTGATGGGTGAATTCATAGTTTGTGAATTATATTTGAATAAAATTGTTTTAAAAAACAGTAAAGGTTATTCGAAAACAAGTCGAAATTTTTTCTTCTTCAACTTGGAGGCAAGGCCATAGAGACCAATATTTGCATGTCCAGCATTAGCTGTGGCAAAATCATGAAGCAATAAGATGTTATCTTGGTGCCCTCTGGACTTTCCTTGTACACAGAGCTCAGCTCTGTCACTGCATACCATTGCATATGGTAAGAAAAGCTCATTTCAGGGCTCTTCTAAAGGTCAGAAAGCCCTCATTTAGCAGTGGGTCCCATCCTTCAGTGTAGATCACAAGCACCTGAGACACTTAGAAACACTCATGCCAGAATGTAGGAAATTAGTTTGTCTAGAGTTGGGGCCTGAGCATAGATGTATTTTCCTAAGATTTCCCAGCTGATCTTACTATGCAGCTAGGACTGGAGACAACTGGTTTTGAGAGGAGATTTGTGGGCACCATGACAGGAAGCAGAGGGCTCTGCTCTTCAAATCACCCCAATGAGTAGGCACCCATGGGGAGATTCCCCTGGTCAGGCAGGCTGGGGCGGCTCTGAGGCTCCTGGGTAAACTCTGATTGCTCAAGGAAGGAGCACAGTGCCCTGTGTTCACACCAAGCATTTCCTGACTAATTCTGAGCCTTGCCCTATTTATGGCATGTCGTATCCTCCTATCTGCTCATTAGTCTCGATTTTCTTAGTTTCTTAAGCAAACAAGTTAAAACTTTGCTATATTCTTATTATTCTGGTCCTGTGATAGAGGTGTGACAAATACTTCTTGACTGAATGACTGCTATTTCCATAAACCTCTAAACATTGCCTGGGAAGTACTTTTGCTCCGTTGAGGTCAGTAAACTAGATAAAAGAGAAAGAAGCCCCCCCCCCAAAAAAAATAGCTTGAAAAATTAAAAGACAATGTGTAAATTGATATTTCCTGCAAAATCCCTTAAAATCTATTCTTGTACGTATTCTGCTTGCTAAAACAGTAATGTTCGGCAAACAAACAGAAGGACCAAGATGTAAAGCTGGTTTTGCTTTAAAACCATCTCCCTGGAGCAGCTCTGGGCCTTTCTGCCCTCAGGTGAATTCCTTGCCCAGGGCCCCTGCTCCCCCTGCCCTGTGGACCAGGGATATTTGGGATGGACGGTGTCGGGCTTGGGAGGCAGTGACAGGAGACTGGAGGTGGTGAGTGGGTGGTCTTTTCCCCTCCTTTCTGCCTGTGGGAGGCTCTGTAGTAGTGTCTCTTGCAGGATGGGCCAGCTGCAGTCGGGAGTTTCCACAGGGCGATCCAGCTCCCTGCTAGTCCCTCCTGCATAGAAATGATAGCAGCTTCCTGAAATTTTTAATCTCTGGGTTGCCTCACCCTCCCCAGCTGGCTTCCCATCAGCTTCTGTTACCTGGGTAACCAATTCCCTGCATTCCATTCTCTGGCAAACTCAGATGGGAAAGAAAAGCATGGATGTGAAAGGTTATGTGACCTTGGCCAAATAATTTAACCTTTCTGTTTTCTACTTGTAAAATGAAGGTAATAGTACATAGCCCAGGGGCTGACATATTTCTGAAAGGAGCTGATGTTAATGAGGAGCCTGGCCCATTGCCTAGTTCATTTTAAGAATACAATAAAAGTTATTCCACTCCCTTGTTTTTCTCTGGCATCAACTGGATTGTGCTGAATTATGAAACAGTAAAATGAGTAAGAGATGTAAGCAAAGGTTTAAAGGTTTCATTTTCTAAGGTTATAAATGTTAGAGCAGAGAATTCAGTTTCTTACTTTTTGTAAGTACAAAGCAACCAGGTTCATCTGATAAATTTGTGTTTAGTTTTTTGTCTCTTATGCCTGTATATTATATTAGTCTCACATTTCCATATTACATCTAAGGAAACAAAGTATATGGCGAATAGAGAATTCCTTTTCCAAACAATCCAACCAAGTTGGCCACAGGCATGACCCTTAAATGTGCAATTCCCCATGTTTTAAAATGCTTTAGGGGGCACGCCTGGGTGCCTCAGTCGATTAAGCCTCCAACTCTTGATTTCAACTCAGGTTATGATCTCATGATATCAGGGTCTTGAGAGCCAGCCCTGCGTGGGGCTCCGCGCTGGATGTGGAGCCTGCTTAAGATTCTCTCTCTCCCTCTCCCTCCACCCCTCCACCCCCATTGCCCATCCTCCCCCCCCCGCACTCACTCTAGTTCTCGTGCACACTCTCTCTTTTAAAAAAATAATAAAATAAATAAAATGAAATAAAATAAAATATTTTGGGAGAGGTGTGTGTGTGTGCGTGCGTGTGCTTGGTGTGTTGGTGGGGCTGGGAGCTAAATAAAGGAAGTGTGGCACAATATTATCAGGTTGATAATTATTAAAGATGATGGGTATATGAAGAGTTCTTTATATTATCCTCTCTTCTGTGATAAAAAGTTTTGAAAAAGTTAGAAGCCTCTTATCTCAAGCATATGTATCTCCCTAGAGTCACCCAACGGTAATATCTTAGCCATTTCCCTTTGTTTTCAAACTAAAATCTCCAAACTCATAGAGAAGAATAGAGTTGATTTATTTTTTAAAAAATCGGTAAGTAGTTACCACGTGCTAAATATTGTATGGAGAATAATTACTCAAGAAATATAAGCAAATAAAAGGTCTGGCCTGTTAATACATGATATCTTTCTGCTCCTCTAAAAACATTTGCTATCAAATTCTAAAATTACAGGATAACTTTCTTTGGGATTCTATAAAAGACACATATTAAGGATTAACTGCATGGCCATAATTCTGAAATCTCGATGTTTCTCCTAAACTCTATGTATGCTTCTTCCTAACACTTTAACATTCTCATGGATAAGTCAAGATGACACTGTTAAGGGCATGCCCCTTTTGTCCAGCTTTCAGAGGTAGCATCGACTGCCTCTTTGCCAAGTTCAGCTTCTGGGATCTACCTGCAGTAAGGCTTTTTGAATTTTCTCTAAGTCAAAGAAGATGCCATGAGAATTTCAATAGTTACTTTGTTGCTTTTATAGTAGTCAATAGGATGCCCTTGTGATTTTTATCTATGAGAAATGCACAATTGCTATGTCCACGGAACTCTTTACAGAACCTGACATGTAGTAGGTGAACAATAATTACCTGTGAACATATTTGGCCTTTACCAAATTATTCTTGTGTTCTATGAGTTCTCAACAGTCAAAATGAATTCCATACTTTTTTAAGGAAACTCTAACCACAGACCTCTTTTCTCCCTGGGATAAATACCTCCTCCAACTGAGAAGGCAACTTACATAAATAGTGTTCACTGGATGGAGTTATTTCACATTTTTCTTAACTGAAAGATACCTGATACACTTTTTTTTTTTTACAAGAGAATATGAAAAAAAAGCAATACAGATACTTGAACACAGTGCTATGTATTCAAGCGGATTATATAAACTGAATGGGGATTTATTTTTAATGGCTTTATAGTTTTAGTTTTGCAAGATAAAAAGAGTCCTGGAGATAGATGGTGGTGATGGTTGCACAATATGAATGTGCACACACTGCCTAGCTGCCTCAGTTGGAGGAGCGTGCTACTCTCGATCTCGGGGTCCTGGGTTTGAACGCCATGTTGGGTATATTTAAGATTACTTAAACAAATAAAACTTAAAAAAAAGTATATGAATGTACTTAATTCCACTTAACTTTACACTTACAAATGGTTAAGATGGCAAATTTTATGTGTATATTTTACCACCATAAAAATTAAACAAACAAACAAAACAAAAAGGAAAAGAATAGAATAAAGATGGGCTGCTTAGAGAAGTCTTGTATTACACCAGACAACCTACTCAGAAGTAAATGCCTACCCATTCACCTTAGAATCTCAAATGGCCACCCATGTTTCCAGCCCCAGCAAGCTACACCATTCTTTAAAAAGCACTTGTAGAATATAATTTACTTTCTGGGAAGTGCCAAAACTGATTAGAGAACATCATCAGATGTTACTCCTAATTTAAAAGTCTTATCTGCAATGGGAAACAAACCAGTTTAGAAACTATCAACCAAAAGGGCAAAGTTGTGTCTGACCTCCATTCTCCCAGACACTCTAAGGCCTGTGCCTTTTTTTCAGATTCTATAATTTGCATTCCTTACTCCTAAAAGTCATTGCAGCCAAGTGGTTTGTCCTGCCAGGAAGGCTTCTGACACTCTTCCCAGACTGGCCACAACGATGGGGCCTCCCCAGTGACTGGGCTCCTTGATCATGCTGCCACTGGGCCCATGGCTCTAATTAGACTAAGAAACACCTTTAATTAACATGGCCTAATCAAGTCAACTTATGACTCAGGAATGTGATTCCTGATGTCAACTAAATTTACTCTCCTTCATGCTTCATCATTACGATGCTCATCTGATGTTCTTCAGATCTAGCTTTTTAAAGTTGTTTTGTTGGGTTTTTTTTCTACAATCACATAATTCTTTGGAAGATAAGATCAATGATATTGATGGTGGAAATATACATTGTAATGTGTTTCACTGACTGGCTTTATAGGTAGCACTCCCTTAAACAACATCATAGATATATCTTTTAATTATTTTATCTTATGCTGCCTAGATTTTTAAAGTTATGTCATTCACAATCTTCTTCAGTATTTAAAGGATCCTAGTAAAGATACTTTAATTATAGGATTTATCAGAAGCATTATATATATCATATATATATAGATATATGATATATATATATCATAATACATAATATATAAAATACATGATAAAATTCATATATAATATATAAATCATATATTTATATATTATATAATTATTATAATAGTATATAACATCATATATTGTACAGCATGTAACACTATATAATTACATTATATTATAGAGTATATAATACTATATAATTTTATTATATTATATATTATTGTATATTATAATTTATATTGTATATATGCAAAATATATGTGTTATAAATTGGCTCCATGGACCTTTAGAGGATTTATGGGTGAGCTTTTGTGTATTTGTGTGTGTATTTTGCTGAGGGAAAATGGTCAGTAGCTCTCATTTAATTCTCAAAATGGTCGTGATCACCCCCTCATAACCATCAAACAAAAATGGTTAGGAAGCCGTGTCTAGAGCTATACTGTCCAATACTATTGCCCTTAGCCACTCATGCCTACTTGAAATGTAGCAAGTATGAATTGCTCTAAGTTTAAAATGAACACTGGATTTTGAAGAATTAATATAAAAAAGAAGATCTAAAATATCTCAATGGTTTGTACATTGATTATATGTTGAAATAATGTTTGGAATATAGTGGGTTAAATAAAATATATTATTAGCATTAATTTCATCTGTATTTGCTTTTGTTCATGTGGCTACTAGGAAATTTTAAATTACCTATGTGACTCTCACAACATTTCTTTCAGATGGCACTGGTTTGGGAAGAATCAAAGCTGATCACAGACAGTTTGCTGATTCTAAGAGGCAAAAAAATTTTATAGTAGTTCCCAAATTGGATTATAAGAGAGATTTTAGCAAAATGACGGACTATGCCTAAACATAACAGGGTTAGGGGCGCCTGGGTGGCTCAGTCGGTTAAACTTCTACCTTTGGGTCAGGTTATGATTTCAGGGTGCTGGGATAGAGTCTGGCATAGGGCTTGCTTCTCAGCAGGGTGTCTGCTTCTCCCTCTTCCTCTACTCCTCCCCCATCCCCACTCCTGCAGGCACACACCATCTCTCTCTCTCTCAAATAAATAAAATCTTTTAAAAAATTAAAAAAAAAAAATAACAGGGTTAAAAGCACTGATTTAAACTACTTCAAATATTCCAGCATAATTTCCTTTAGAGAATCATGAATTTGGAAAGCGAAGTCTGATGTCAACTCTGAAATACTGCCATCCATATTTGCAGATAATTCATGTGGTGCATTTTGATAAGAACCTTAGGACAATAATGACTCAAAGCAAACTTTTGCTTTTAGCACATAAATAAGAAAACGTAATGAGAAACAATTACAATGAAATATCTAAAGGGAAACTGTAATTCCCAATCATTAAAAGTATATGGGTATGGTACTTTGATTTATGAATCTTATCAGTCCCCACAACCCCTTATGTGGTGCCTATTATAACCCTCTTTCTACAAACGTGGAAACAGGTTCAGAAAGGTTGACTCATTGCCCTTTGAGAAAAAGAACTATCGTCTTATTCTCCACTGTGTACTTGGAGGCTAGTACCCGTCTTGGCACAGAGTAGATGCTCAGTAATGGCCATTGGCTTATCAGGGACAGTTTACTGATTCCAATATAAGGTTTTCTCTAAAGAGTGTCTGATTACAATAACCTTGCTTTTCCCAATACCACATGCTGAGAAAGCGGTGTACTTAAACTAAGTTTCTGAAATTCTCCCATCAATCAGTGGTATATAAATATTTTGATTCTCACCTATCAACACATCTTTTGTGTATTTTTTGTGGAATAAAGTACAGAACTGCTCTTGCTCTCTCTGTCTCATTCTCAACAAAGGTCTTGATCTCACTTGCTTCTGCTCCTCGGAGTTTTGGGTTTTCTCCTTGCCCCCATCCCGGCTGTCTCTCCTCCTTTGTGTTGGAAAATGCATGTCCAAGAACATTTCTCTAAAAGCTTCGAGCTTTGCTTTAGATCTCTGCTCTTGCGAGCTGAGTTCATCCAGGAATCCGCATCCAGGGACGGAATTCCTCCAGCAACAATTCCTGTCCCGTTCAACTTGCGAGCGGAGCAGCGCCTCCTGCATCTGCTCACATCGACTCGCACGCCTGGGCGTGCTCGTGCATACCACAGTAGGGTGAGTCTCGGCCTCTCCCGGAGCCTAACCTGAAGTCCTAAGAGGAGGTCGCCCCTGGTCCCCACCCTTTCCCAGCCAAAACCCGGACAATACCATCCGCACTCCCGGAAAGGCAAAGCAAACACACTCCCTTCCCATTCCACCCCAAGCACGACCGCTCCTGTTTACCGTCTTGTACCACCAGCTTGCGAATGCCATGGCGACAACTGGTGTGCTCTGAGATGCGCCGCCGAGGGCCCGGCGAGGACGCAGGGTGCGGAGCGGCAGGAACGGGGCTCCCACTTCGCCTGCCTTGGAGCTGGCGAGCTCTGAGCTCGCAAGCCCTGAAGCCGTCAGGAGGCAGGGCACCTGGGCGGCGCCCGAAGCCGGCCCCGCCCCCGTCGGCTGGCCCCGCCCTGCCCGATTTGGCTCGAGGTTAGCTAGGGAAGAAGTTTTATTTCTCCGGGCAGCCACGCCCTGCAGCCTGGGTTTTACACGGAAGAGAGGATTCCGCCGTCCAGTTAAACTACCCCACCCACTCTGGGGGGTCCCAAATGAACTTTTTCCTCCTTTCATCCCTATCCTCATTTCACCCACCTCTCACCATCCAACTTTTCCCGACGCGGGCCACCCCCTGTTGAGCTCGCGCCACGCCCAGCGCTCTTGGCCGGGGCCCGGGAATACCCGGCCACCTCCAGCCACCCGCGCAGCGGCCGGCCCTGAGCCCCGCGCCCTTCCCCGGCCCGGGAGGGGGCGCACGGACCGGGAGCTCAGGCAGGCTACGCCCAGAGGAGGGGGCCCACGGCTCCGGGGCTGGGGTCCTCCCAGCGTTCAGCCCTGCGGCTCCCGGAGGAGCGCCACTCACCTGGGTATGGCGGGCCGCTGCAGCGCGCGGGGGCCGCGGGGAGGCGGCGGGCTTCTGGCCCGGCTGAGACATGGCAAGGCCGCTGCAAACGCTGACTCGGGGAGCGCGCAGCGGAGACTAGAAGGGAGGCCCGGGCGGGGCGCTCTGGGAGGGAGGGAAGGAGCGGAGGGGCCGGAGAGCGCGCCAGTGAGGCAGCTTTTCCGACCCAACCCCAAGCCCGCGCGGGGGCTCCCCCTTGCCGGGTCGGGTCCTCCCCTTCCTGCCCGCGGCTGGCTGCCGTCCGCGTTGTAGCAGTCCGGGGCTCCCGGGGCTAAAACTTAACACCCTCGGCCCCGTTGTCTTCACCCAGAGATCCTCCCCGCCTCCCAGGACTCCGCTGCTCCCCGTGGTCGCAGGGAGGAGGGGCTGGAGGTCTCAGGGTTCCTCCTTCGACTTGCCCGGACATAGCTTTCAGTTGTGCAACGGGAAAGAGGGACCCGGGCGTGGCCTGGCTACGCCTCGACACTTCTTAAAAATCTCCAGAATTAAACACCTGTTCTGCAACCTGCCCTGGTTTGGTTTGGAGAAGAATTTACCAACTCAAATCTGGCCCAAGCCTGGACCGTCTAGATAGGGAAGCGGATCACAAAAGCAAATTGGTCTGTACATGTGTTTGTATAGATGTGTGTGTTTTGTGTAGGTGTGTACGCTCGCCTCTGTGTCTTTTATGTCATCTCACTTCGGGTTTTTTGGGGGGGGGGTGGAGGCGCAATTTTGAAAGTTTAAAACGTCTTACGGGTAGGAAGCCGTAGGTTCCAATCCAAACCGAAGAATAGTCCCAAATTTAGACCCCTGTAGCCTTTCTGGAGCCTGGTCGGTTTTGTTTCCGAGGCCAAAGTGTTTTTAGTGTTTGACTCATCTTAAACAACACTTCCTGGTTTGGGCTTGGATGTGAAATACAACAAGCCTGTCTAGAAAACGCTCATCTGCTGAGACTGTCGGCCTCCCATTCTGCGTGTTTGTGATCAGACCCGCCTGAAAAAGCCTGTTTCCCTGCAGTGACATTGACACTTTGGACCTGGGGGTGACCGCTTTCTGTAGTGGTGTAGCGCTGGAAGAAATTGTAGAGGGAATGATAGATAAAAATACACATTCCTTGCCCTCCAGGAACTTAGAGTTTAGCTGAAGTCATATGGCATTTGTAACACATGATCATCTGGGTGACAATGAGACATGTACAAGTATGAATAAGTACATATGTGTTTTGGGAGTTTGGGGTTCTCTGGATTTTGGTGATTTTAGGAAGGGAAAGGAGGCTTGAGTGGGCAGGCTGGCTGGTGGGATGTGGACAGAGGTAGAGAGGGTGGGGGCAGTACAGGAAATATAAAAATGCTTACCCCTCTGGCTGGAGCTGCTGGTCCAAGTTTAGAAGTAATCAATCCATTTGCCCACTTACTATTTACTGAGCAGCTACCGTGCTAGGTGATATAATTGATATCAAAATCTATAAGAGATAATGACATTAGCCTTCAGGCTTTGCTGAAGGGTTGGCAGTCACGTAAACAGAACAATTATGGGCTAAACTATGCACTGATGACTATGAGTTAAGAAAAATTACAAATAAGATGAAGAAGAGGGTGGTGTTTTCACTTTCTCTTGAACTCAGTGAGGAATTTGAACTTCGATACCACAACCAGCAGTGGAGCATCTTAGGGAAGATCATTTTAAATCTATATGGCAACATTTGCTATGTTTTTATTTGCACACATTTTAAGTACTGCATTCCTTTATTTACTCAGTAACAGGATGACTGAAGTGTGTCAGGCTCTGTGGAGGTACTGGGGACCTCACAGTTTAGGAGGAAAGACAGACTAATTCACCACCACATGACCATGGGACAAGGGTAAGGGAAAGGGCTGGCCGAGGTATTCCAAGAGTGCTATAGGATCCTGAGGGACTTCTCACTCTGACGGTGGGGTGGGCTGCCTGGGGAGGGGGGCAGCTCAGGGGCTCCTTCCTCCCCCCATGTTTGACTTGATGGAACTGAAACCTCTTCCACGTAACCTCCACATTGTATCTTCTCTTCATCCCCACTACTGCTGTAGCTGTTCAGGAGCTCATCACTTCTCCTCAGGAAACACGTAAAATGAGAAAAAAACAGGATGGAGTCTGGAGAAAAAGCCAGAAGGAGCTATAGTGGGGCAGAAGGAAGCTAGTAAAGAAGTAGGTACCAGAGGCCAAGGGTGGAGGGGCTTCTAAAAGGAAGGGCTGGTCCGCAACATAACATTTCACTCAAAGGTTGGGTCAGACAGTGAATGAAGAGTGTCCATGAGATCTGACAGCTGAGAGGTTTTTGGTAACCCAGCCAGTGGGTAAGATTGAGGGGGAGGCAGAGTAGTTCTCTGAGGTACTCAGGGTTTCAATAGTCCCTTCTTTTGGATGGTATTTCTTTCTACACCACCACATACTTCTGGAATGGAAGTTAACCCCAGAAACCCAGACCTTCTGGCTGACGTCCAGTCCCACTGAAACTTACCTGTCCTATCTACCATCTTGAGACTCTCTGCCAGGTTTGCTCCCCTCCGTAGTGACATTTTCCTGAGTAAGCCAGAAAGAAAAGAAGAATCTTTGCAAATAGGCAAAGACACGGGCAAAATATGCAAAGGCTCTCAAAGCCTCCTTTCCCTTATAATGTGCATGTATCTGAGTAGGAGCTTCATGCTGCTGACTGTTGCATTATCCAGAAGAATGGCTTCAGTGGTGAAGTCTGTGCATAAAGAAGATGAACGTGTGCTAGTCAGTAGTAGGAGACTATGTTTAGAGCACAAGAGCTTTGCCACGTGCTATGGTCTGAATGTTTTTTTTGCCCTGTATGTTCCCATATTCGAATCCTAATGCCCAATGTGGTAGCATTAGGAGATGGGGGATTTGGGAGGTGATTAATTCATGAGGGTCGAGCTCTCATGGAGATTAGTGCCTTTACAAAAGATGCCCCAGGGGAACTCCCTTGCCCCTTCTGCAATGTGAGGATACAAGCAGAAGTCTGCAGCTGGAAAGAGAGCCCTCACTGGACTATACTGGCACCCTGATCACAGACTTCCAGCCTCCAGAACTTCTAGAAAAATATTTCTGTTGTATAAGCTCCACAGCCTGTGGTATTTTGTTACAGCCAGCTTGAATGGACTAAGACACCTTGCTTTTCAGATCACACTGGGCTTGTGTATGGGTGGCCGATGGGGTGGCAGTAGGGAGAAAGGATGGAGATGGAAGGATGGAGGGACAGAGGATAAAGAGAGGAAAGAATAAACAGCAGATGAAGGATTTTTTAGTTTTCACTGTTACCAAACAAGAACTTGAGTCATCCACATACCTATAACTAGGCCCTCAGGTTTTACTTCTCATCCTTCTCTATCTCATGCCTGAAGATAATAAACCACCTGCAAAATACCTTCAGGCCTTGTTCTTCAGCATGACAGAACTTCCTGTTTCTTGTCTGTGTGGACCAAGGACGACTAGGATCCTAGCCCCTTTTCGGGGGTTTATTAGGGAGGACTCATGGGATCAACACCTGTGGAAGGGAAGGAGGGATGGGCCAAAGGAGAAGTTGAGTGGGATGCAGACCCAGTGGAAGCCTCCCATAACCCTGCAGGGAATGACCATGGCAGGGTGCCCTTTGGAGCAGGTTGGGGCTGGGGAGAGAGGGCTGAGCCCCTATGAGCCTGCATCACTAGTCCTTGGGTATGGCTGAGGGTGAAGGGAAGATGGCTTTGGGGGAGAGAGGTGGCTCCCTTCAGCCGTGGCAACCCTAGGAGCTGGAAGAAGGCCTCTTTTATTCCTGACGGGGATTCAGGTAGCTTATCACATCCATGACATTCCTCGGTGCGATAGAACACCAGAAAACTTTGCAAATAGAATTGGGGGGGGGAGGGATTAATATTACTAAAGTATGCTGTCCAGTTGCTATTTAACTAAATATTAGGTCTGAAAATACTCCCCATTTAATTAAATTTCTCCCCGTTTTACAACGACTTTTGCCTTCAAGAGGCGTCACTGAAGAACAATTTGTTTCACATAGTGGCTGTGCTGTTAATACTAGCAATCAAGATATAGAGAAACAACAATTTTAAAATTTGATTGCAAAGAATGATTAGAAATGAAGGCAAAATATATTTCTTTTTATTTTCTAGTTTTGTCTAGTGCTTTTAAAGCAAAAAGAAAAAAATTGCTGTAGAGGTCTGGCAGCAGGCAAGGAAGTAGGTAGAAGACACCCCTATTTGCTAGGAAGCTGTAAGCCTTCCTGTAAGCTAGATATCTTTTGCTTTCCTTACTAATTTCCCTTAGGTTTGTGGCTTTCCGTCCACGGGGCTATGGGTCCATGAAAAGAGCTCAGTTCTGAGTCAGTTGTATTCCTGGGGCCAACAACTAACTAGTGCTGTGTGAATCATCTCTCTTCCCTGTTTACCGTCCTTGATGGTTCCTTAGTGCCAACAGGATGAAGGGTAGATCCCTTACTATGTCCTCCCAGGACCTGACGGATTTGTCCTGGGCAGCCCCAGCTGCGGCGTTATGCCTTCACACACCTGTGTTCCAGCCATGCCCTCCTGCTTTCAGATCCTGGAACATTCTTGGCTCTTCCCAATTCTGCCTTTACTCTTCTTTCCCAGGTTCACAGGGCAGAGAAGTACAAAATAAGTACCGTATAAATTGTAACTGTTATACTTATTAACACTTATTGAAGGAAACCTCCTTCAAAGATTTTACCATTTCAAGAAATGGTAGTGACTTCACTTCTCTTGCTCACTGATCTATCCCCGGGGCCCTGAAGAGTGTCAGCACATGGTATTCATATTTTTGTTGCAGGAGTTGTTGGTATCTCCGTAAAAGTATGGCTATGCTTTAGGAATAGAGGCAATCATAGGGGAAGCAGCCCCTCTACTCCGATTAGTAGGTTGAATCATCTAAACTTGCCTATATTCAAAATTTTTGACCTACAGCGGTAGCAATTTCGTACAGTTTAATCTTACACAATTGCTAAAAGGATTTAAACTTGATAGAGGATTCAGCCTTCTGCTGCTTGATTTGTTTTTAAAAACGGCTTGTGTGTGTTTCAGGTCAGCAAGCCTCACACCCCCAGTAGCCCTTGGTTGCTGGCAAGGACAGTGCGTTACTGTGTTTCCTTTACTAGGTATTCCTCACCTTAGTGGCTGTCTGATATTGCAACATTTTGTTTCAAGAGGGCATGATTAAAGTTCTTCTGCCATGAAAGGTCACTGGTGCTTGGGACTGGGAATGTAGCCTCTCCCAGGATCCATTGTTTATCAGTTTCTTAAATATTTGAAGTCTAGGGGCCAGATAGCTAAGTCCTTCTCCCTCTGATCTGCTTTGTGTCCTAGATCAAGCCACCTTTGCCCCCTTGCCGTGATAAGTCAGTCTGAGGCTAGTGGATAAGTATGTCTGAAGAGTCCTGAGAACTATATTATTTGATTCTATCTCCCCGCTGTTGCATGTCCTGGATTGATCCTCTAATTTTCTTATCCTCTCTCCAGCGTCCTCTTTGTGAGTCAGCCATCTCATCTGAGGTTGGAAAGGTGTGAGGGGGAAGAAAGGGCCTGAGTCACTAACTGCCACCTATGATTTTCGCCCAGCTCCCTCTGTTCAGCCCATGTCCCAGCTCTAAACCCTGAAGCTACAAAGTGACATTCCACCTGGCGCACTGGTCAGTAGCTTCTCTGCAGGCCTGCAGGGTGTCACTCCCCAGGCTGTGAGAGTCACTTTCCACCATTCCATTTCCACTTGCCGTTGTCAGTTCATTGTCTCCCGTTCCATTCTCTTCAACTTCGGGGGTTTATAACTTGCCTATTTGTTTTAAATTCATTTACTCTCCTTTTAGTGGGGTTTTAGGAGGGAGAAGAAATAAAGACATATGTTCAATCTGTGCATAGATCAGAAGGTCGCTGTAACCCATTTTTAAAAATAACAGCCCTGGGCGCCTGGGTGGCTCAGTTGGTTAAGCGACTGCCTTCGGCTCAGGTCATGATCCTGGAGTCCCGGGATCGAGTCCCGCATCGGGCTCCCTGCTCGGCAGGGAGTCTGCTTCTCCCTCTGACCCTCCTCCCTCTCATGCTGTCTCTCATTCTCGCTCTCAAATAAATAAAATCTTTTAAAAAAAAAAAAAAAAAAAAAATAACAGCCCTGCAAGGTATGGATTAGTAGGCTCTTTTTACAGATAAAGATACCGAGTCTCAGAGAGATTCCGTAAATTGTCTAAGAGCTCACAGCTAGGTATCAGAGCTGTGATTCAGACCTATATTTAACTGAGTCTAGAGCCCATGTGCTTCAGCAGTACAGAATCCTACCTGCCCTAGTCACCTGAACAGAGGTCACATGACCACCGTCAGGGATGGTCCTAGGAAGACACACGATTCAGGCCATGCAAGATCTAGACAACCCTGAGGTCTCTTCTGTCTCTGGTTGTAATGTTTCCTCTTGCTTTGTTTGATAATCAAAGTGAATGGGTCACAGAGATATTTTAAAGCAAAGATAATTGACTTAATATCATTTTAGCTGAAACATTAAACAGTGCTCAGTTAAAACTGGAGGAGACACATAAAGCAGAAGACCGAACTGAGTAATCCATAGTACCTAATTATAATTCTAGCTACAGATACAACTAACCCATGGTCATATACAAGGAAGAAAATATATGTTTAGGTGACTCCTCTCCGAAGCCTCCACTTAAATGCCCTGTGTCATGGAGCCTGCTGACTTACTGCATTCGGCCGAAATCACAGAAGGACTGAATTATTTACCATTTGTTTATTTTAAGATCCACACTAGACCAGCATGATTTGGACATATGATCATCTCACTTGTATTAAAATGATAAAATGGAAAATATGTGATACTTGAAGTATTCCAGAGGAAAAAAGCTGGGGACAGAAATAGTGGTCACAGGGACTCCAACAACAAAAGGCTGAATATTGTATCTTTCAAGAGTGCACATAGATATACATAGTATAAGCTCTTGTATGACTTTACTCAGATGTTATCAAGAATAAGTTAATTAAATAATAACTTACTGTTATATCAGAATTAAGGGACAAGAAAAATGAAGAGTAAGAAAAAATAAGAAAGTATGACCTGAATCTTCAAGTATATTGCAAAATATTTGAAAATAGAGGCTGACCTGAATAAATGAGAACAGTTCAAGAGGACTCAAATTATGGAAGTCCTTAAAAGCCAGATCAAGGAGCTTAGGCTTTTCCTCATATTACTTTTATTTTACATTTTGTGTTTATCGTAAAAATAACTAAGAAAACATGAACTGGGAAAATAAAACAGGTAAAATTACCCCCAAATTCCAACACACAGTTAATTTATTGAAATATAGCTTTATCGATAGCTCTGTAATATACATGCTATTTTGTAAACACATTTTCCACATAACATAGGATCTTGAGCATGTTTCAAGGATAGTAAATATGTAGTAGAAATATTTCAAGGAGATCAGAAAAGGGAAGAGAAAAATGTGGGAAAGTGATTGGCCAGTTCTCACAGTATGTGGGGTTATGCTGGGCCCAGGAGAGTGTGCAGGATGTAGATAGTAAGAGGATGAGATTTTACAGAAAGAAACAACAATGTGGAAAGCTGCTGGGAAGGGAAGAGAACATGGTTCACACATGGCCGGGTGGGAAGACCTTCCCTGCGGAGACAGCTGGCTTTCTATGGAGAAGGGTGGATAAGACTAGGAGAAGGCAGGCAGGCAAAAGAATGGTTTAGGACAACATTTCTTCCTCTCCTCTGAACACCAAACAGGGAGGAAAGGGTTTGAATGGTAGCCCACAGCCAAATGGGGATGCCTTTCCCCATTAGGAGAATTGGTGAAAGTGATATGTAGTAGTGAGAGGAGGGGCTTTCTAGTTATGCTTTGAATTTGTCAAGACTCTTTTGTTAAGCAAGAGAAAAAGCCCATTGTTCTAGGTAAAACAGAAAGAAGGGCAGTCAGTTCCAAGGATATAAGGGGCCCCCAAGAACTAGAGCTGAATGCAGCTGGACCTCACTTGAGATGGCAACTCATTGCTAGAGGGCTGCAAGCAAGCTAGGCCTCCTCTATCTCTGTCTTGCCTCTCCACTTCCCTCATGGGCCTGCCCCATCCCTCTCTGCAGGCTGGCTTGCTGGAATGTCAGTTCCCACAGTGAATCCTTCGTCTGCATGCTCCATGTCACAGTTATGCCACTTAGGAAGTTTTTCTCTCTCTGTCTCTTTCTTAATTTCTTTATCTGGTCCCTACCTCCCAGTGAGGAAGGCAAACCTGTTTGGGTCAGTTCAGGTCAGGTCTACCTTTGGTCCAGTCAACTGTGGGGTAGGAGGAAGGGGCCAAGTCATGGAGTCCTGCTGGCCCCTGGGATTCTATTCCAGAGGAGGAAGAACTGGAATGGGTTGGGAGAATATTCCAAATGGTCCTTGGTATGTGCTCGCAACTCTCCCCTCTCCAGAAATTAGTGGATCTCTTATGTACTGAGTTTAAAAAAAAAAAATCAGGATTATGCAAGTGTCCAAAATGACTTTGAGTATTATAACCAAAGAAAAACTTTTTCTCAACAAAAGGAAAGGAAATCTGGACGTATGATGAGCTTGCAGGCCATTGAAGAGCCTCTCAGAAAGAGTACATTGTGCTCATGTGCCAGTCTGAGCCTGAAACAGCAGAAACGTAGAGAAAAAACAAAACTAGAACTAAACCCGACACCCTTAACTATGTAATGTGAAATGATCTGCAACAAGTAGATCATAAAAGATGACCAAAGAGAGATGGCATTAGGGATATGCTGATGCACAAAATCTTGCTCTGCATTATGGCTTTACTTGCTTGGTTAAACTTAACCCAAGTATGAATCCTATCGTGCCATTTGGGCATGGTGGTAGAAGTCTGGGTGAGTCATGTTGATGATAAATTGTGGTTTCTTTTTCTGTGTAATGAAGAAATATGGTTTGCTTAGCATATCAGCCCAGTCTAAATACCTCCAGGATATGCTACCAGAGACAATTATTAATGGGTGAGAGACATGCAGAGAGAAGAAATGAGGACAAGGCCTGAGGACAACTCAGATGACTACTTTCTGAGTGGGGGGGGCTGGACTGGATATATGGAAAGGGTAAGATCATTTGAAAATCTCCTATCACAAGAATGTACTAACTCTTATAAAGTTGATTCCCATGAGCCACTTAGTCTTGGTAAATTCCAGACAGAAACAACACATTAGAAGGATTAATCTGCCTGTGTTAAGCATTTGAAGTGAACGGTTTGCTGTGCAGAGAATTGGGCTGCAAAGACTTCTATGTAGACAATCAACTCAATAAAGTAGTATTTGTGTGTGGGAGAAGAGTGGAAGGAAGAGAAAAGTATCCAGAGTTCGCAGTATAACTCGATTTTCGGAGATTCACTTGCCAGACAGAATATTAAATTGTATGACTCAGTTTCCTGTGTTGCATCTGCGTCTGAGGAGCCATAATGAACATGTCACTATCCTATGATGAAAACAGCTATAGGACGTTGGGTCCGGTGTATTTACTACCATGAATATGTCATTGCAAACTTGTTTTCTTTGTTCCCTAGCAAAAGCTGGAATTGTTTCAAATAACCAGCCTTTTTCTCAGCACAAACACACATGAAACAAATATTTCAATCACATTCAGACTTCCTAAGGAAATGGGGAAAGCACCCATTCTTGGGAATGAGCACATCAGGGTGAAATCTGGCTTCCCCCTCAGTCAGAGATGTGGATCTGGATCAGGGCTTTCGTAGAGGACTGCTCAGCTTTGGAACACACTATGGTCTGGTGAATGTCTGGAATGCTGGCTGAACAGGAACAGATCTAAGACATTCATCAACTGGATAAGGAGTAAGATCCAGCCAAGAATGGTTTGCCCCTGTTCAGTGGATATTCAGGGTTTTAAATTTTTTTTTAATTTTTTAAAAAGATTTTTATTTATTTATTGAGAGAGAGAGAGAGAATGATAGAGAGAGAGCATGAGAGGGAGGAGGGTCAGAGGGAGAGGCAGACTCCCTGCTAAGCAGGGAGCCCGATGCGGGACTCGATCCCGGAACTCCAGGATCATGACCTGAGCTGAAGGCAGTTGCTTAACCAACTGAGCCACCCAGGCGCCCCTTTTTTAAAATTTTTTTAAAGTAATCTCTACACCCAACATAGAGCTTGAACTCACAACCTCAAGATCAAGAGTCACATTCTCCACCAACTGAGCCAGCCAGGAGCCCTGGGAGTTTAAAATTTTTAAATCAATAGCAATAATAAGTACATTATAATAACTGCATTTAAATGCAATATAATAAGGGTGCCTGGGTGGCTCAGTTGGTTAAGCATCTGACTCCTGATTTCAACTCAGGTCATGATCTCAGAGTCCTGAGATCAAGCCCTGCATGGGGCTCCATGCTGGGCGTGAAGCCTGCTTGAGATTCTCTCTCTCCCTCTTGCTTTGCCCCTCCCCCTCCACTCTCTCTAAAAACAATTTTTTAAATTAAAATTAAATTAAGAATGTTTAAATGCAATATAATAATTGTAAGCAGCACACTTACCATATAGGAGGCACTATGCTAAATGCTTTAATACATCTCTTCATTCAGCTTCAGAATAACCCTAGGAAGTACATATTCAGTTTTATTATCCACAGGTAACACATAAGGGAACTGAGTTTCAGGGTGATTGAATAACCCACTCAAGGTTACATAGTCAATAAGTGGCAGAGCTGGGATTTGAACCCAGCTGTGTGAACCTAAGCTTGAATGCTTTACCCACTATGCTGAATTGCCAAAATATGATGTCCTCTGGAAAATGGAAGTGATATTCACCTTGGTGTTTACTTGGCTCTGTTCTTTACTTCTCTATAGGAATTCTGATTCAAGTATGTATTTATATAAAAATATACTCCTCATTCTTTTTTTTGAAATAAATTCTAAATTTTAGAATGGTTTCAAATTTATACAAAAGTTGCAAAGAATAGTATAGAGAATTTTCATTAGTCTGCTCTAGTTTCCCCTATTGTTAACATCGCATATATGTTATCATGGGACATCTGTCACACTTAATGAACCAACACTGATGTGTCACCATTAACTAAACTCCATACTTTATTCTTGTTTCAATTTAGTTCTCCTTTGATGTCCTTTTTCTGTTCCGGGATCCCATCCAGGATACCACATTGTGTGTGGTCATCATGTCTCATTAGGCTCCTCTGTACTGTGACAGCTTCTTAGATTTTTCTTACTTCTGATGACCTTGATGCTTTTAAGGAATACTGCTCAGATATTTATAGAATTTCCCTCATTTGGGAAATTTGTCTGATGATGTTTTTCTAGTCTGAGGGTTATGGATTTTGGGGAGGAAGGACCATAGAGGTGAAGAGTCATTCTTAGAACATCGTATCAAGGACATATACTGTCAACATGATTTATCACTGAAGATGTTAATCTTATTCATCTGGCCCTTGCAGTGCTAGTTTCCCCCACTATGAAGTTACTTTTTTATACTTTTCCATATGCTTTGGAAGCAAGCCACTAGACACAACCCACACTCAAAGGGGTGAAGAGTTAAGCTCTACCTCCTTGAGAAGGGACTACCTATATGAATTAGCTGGAGTTCTTTTGATATGCGTTACATGCCTTTTCTCTTTTACTTACTTATTCAATCCTATATTTATATCAGTATGGCATTACAGATTTTTATTTTATATTTTGTGTTATAATCTACTCCTGTATTATTTATTTTGTTGCTCTGATTTTTCCAGCTTTGGCCATTGGGAGTTCTTTCAGGTCAGCTCCTGTTTCCCTTTGACATGCTGCCGTCATTTTGTTTTTGAACACTTCCTTACTTTCTGGCACTATGAAATGCTCCAGGCTCCTCTTGTGTATACTCTGCCCCAGCATTAGAATTAGCCATTTCTTCAAGGAGTTCTGATTCCTTTTATTGGAAAATGCTATTAGAAACCAAGATTTTGGTGCTGGGTTTGATCATTGGTACTGGGGTATCCTTGCTTCTAGGACAGAGCTCAAAGGATAGAGCTGGGAAATATATGTTTGTATATGAACCCATGTTTACACACATATCTATAATTATTACTGTTTCCATCCATCTGTATATTAAATTTAACATGAGTTTATACTCATGTCTCCAACTCTATTCCATACCACAAGGTTCATTCTAGACTTCTCCCTCGCTTATCTGTAATTTTCCACTCCAAAAATGAAAAAACTGGATCCCATCATCTGCTACTGTTTATTTGTTCAATTCCAGCTTATACATACAGTAGTTTCAGAATTCTGAATCTTTACAACTTCAATCTAAACAACTTTATCATCTGTACAGTGTTTATGTGAAGTTCCCTTTGTCTTTATTCTTAGAGTCTCTAGTCAAAATGCTGTTTTCCAAAATTACCTAATTCTTTTTAAAAATTATTTTTTGTTATGAAGACAATGTAGTTTTATTGTTGAATATTTGGAAAATAGAGCAAAATTTAAAGAATCTTCCATAATCCTATATTAACCACTGTTAACATTTTGGTTCTTCTTTCCTCCCCTTTCTATATGGAGATATATATATATAGAGAGAGAGAGAGATATATATATATATAGAGAGAGATATATATATATATATATATATATATCTCCATATTTATACAGTTTTATATATATATATACACACAATTATTTATACATGTTTATCTCCCTACTTGTAGTTCTCTCCTTAAATGTATATCTCTGTATATCTTTTTAAGCATCAAAGGAGCAATGTAGTTAACAGTGACTATACAGGAGATTTAGAAATGATTCTATCACCAAATCTTAAGCTGAAACTTGATAAATAGAAAATAATTCTAGTATACGTCAATGGAGCTAAAATATTTCTAATGCATTTCTGTCTGGTGATATAACTTTGTATAGCAATAGAACTTAGGTACTTTCTGGGCGCCTGGGTGGCTCAGTGGTTAAGCGACTGCCTTCGGCTCAGGTCATGATCCCGGAGTCCTGGGACTGAGTCCCGTGTGGGGCTCCTTGTTTGGCAAGGAGTCTGCTCTCCCTCTGACCCTCTCCCCTCTCATGCTGTCTCTCTCTCTCTCTCAAATAAATAAATTAAAAATCTTTAAAAAAAAAAAAACAACTTATGTCCTTTAAGTTGTCTAGATGTCAGACTAACCTCCTACCTATTAATAGGCCTGAATAGCCAATTACATCAAGACTAACCTATCTACAGAATGCTGTAAGGGCAACTACCCTGCTTTATTGACCAAAAAGGATCCCTAAGATGTAGATACCCAAATGTCAGGCAGCAGGGATAGAATACTTCTGTAAGAATTTTGGCTGCTGGTATGTGCTTGCTCACAGATGAAGACAACCCACTAACCAAAAAGGTGGACTACAGAGGAAACTCCAAGAAAAGTTACTTTTTTTCTCAAACATGGTTTCATATGTCCTTAAAAACATGAATGAGTATTTGGTTGAGATTTTAAATCTCTATTACATAGAGTATAGAAGAAGTCACTGTGGCCTCTATCATTTTAGGGATAGATCCTCGTACTTAACTACTTTGATCACAAGTGTGGGTTCAGAAGCTTCATGGTAAAACCTTCACTTTGCTTATGCCCTCATTGATTTAGAGTGATTTTCATCTTTCCAAGGTGAATAGGATGAATAGGTCCAAAATAGGAGTTATATAATGTTAGTATTGATCTATTGATGCTGGACCTGAAGCAAGACCAAGAGCCAATATGTGGATTGGAGACCAAAAGGATGAAAAGGCTCCCAAGATAACACAAGCCACCTCCCAGGCCCAGTATTATGTCCAGTGGCAGGCTGTTGCTTCTTGGTAATAATTCCTGTAGATGCTATAGTAGAGAGAAGGCGATGAAACGGAGAATGGATTTAAAAATGCTGCAGGGACAAAAGGTTTGTCTGCAACTTATGTATGCTTTACTTGGAAAGAAACTCTTGGAATTAGACGAGCTGATATAAAATATTGAGCCCCATGAGCACAAGGGGCCCATGGAAGGTGAAAGTCTCCTTAGCATTGTTGATAATGGCCATGAATAGATTCCTGTTGGCAGATGTAAGTGTCCTTATTGTGTTCTTATTGTGCTTATTGTGTTCTTTTTGGGGTATACCAGGAAAGAGTGGTTTGAGTTCACTGATCAGAAGATAAAGGAAGGAAGAAACTTAAGCTGCCTTGCATAACCCCAACCTGGTACACTCTGGCACAAAATACCCAAGGTATTTAGGGAGATCTCAAGGGTCTTCAGAAGAGTCAAAGGCTTTTCCATAGAAAGAGAAGTAGTTGAGGTGAAGGGCCCAGGAAGGCCACTGCTTACTGTTGGGTATGTTGTACAGGGCTTAAAAATACCCAGATGAGGAGCCCTATCTCTCCTTTACCAAGGCTTTTGCCCTGCCTGAGACTTCACCCACTCATAGAAAATGGATTTTTCTAGTTGGTTCCCCCAGAGAGGAAGTTTTTCCAAAATTCTCATTAAGGCTTTATAAAAAATAGTGGCGGCCCAGGGGTTCAGCCATTTTTCTCCAAGGCCAAGTCACATTTCTCCTCACACTGTGAACCCTGTATATGAGGCTAGTCTTTAAATCCTTAAGTTCACTTAGATGAACAGAATATTATGTATATCTTACAATATTTTGCTTAAATAGCAAAATTTATTTACATGGCAAGGTGTATTATTTTATCAAAAAGAATGTTGACTAGTTACTAATACATTTTTTTTATTTAAATAAGAAAATAGCTCTTTTCCTTTAATTGGGTTTATTTAAAATTTTTTTTAAAGATTTTATTTTTTTAATTAATCTCTGAACCCAATGAGGAGATTGAACTCACAACCCAGAGATCAAGTGTCCCATGCTCCAACAACTGAGCCACCCAGGCAGCCCTATTGGGTTTATTTTTAAAGTTATTCTGGGGAGATATCTTTGCCCTAACTTTCAAAGGTTCATAAAGCCAGGCTAGTCTTCATCTGTTTAATGTTACTTTATGGTCCTAAAATTCCTCTGGTTACTGATCCTACATCAGTTCACCCAGGTAAGTTATTTGTGAAATGTGTCCTAAGAAGCTGAATTCATTTACTCATGGACTGAGATTATTTAAAATGGAACACTGGAATGCTGGGAAGCCACATTCCAGAAAGGTAATATAAATTTGTGGTTATATACGACATTCTGGAGTTCAAAAAATCCCCAAGTAGCCATGTGAATGTACCAACTGAGTCGACTTAGGCAAGCTCCCTGGACTCCCTCTGCCTCAGTTTCTCACTTGTGAAATAGAACTTACCTTATGTGATTGCTATGAAGATTAACGAGAAAAGAAATGTACAATGCTTGGACTTGCACTTGGCACACGGTAAATATAGTAATAAAACTACATTCATCTTACCACAACTGATGTTGGGTTGACCTAAGACAGAAGTGGCCAAGCATTCAGCTTCTTTTATTTATTTTATTTATTTATTTATTATTTATTTATTTTTTGCATTCAGCTTCTTTTAAGAATTACTTTGTTCACTTCTGCAAAAGTACATCATTTGCATAAAGAAAGATGCTCATCTTTATACTGGGGGAGAGAAAGGGCATTTATTTACTTTAATAAACTGTGATATAATTTTGTTTTTTTTGTGATTTTGCATTTTGATTCTCATTAAATGAAAGTTTATAAAAAAACAGTGTGAGTAATTCCTAACAAATGAAAAGATGGCTCCTTTGCACTTATAATATGAGAAATGCAAATTAAAATTATGCTTCATTACTATTTTCAACCTCTCAGAACTGGTAAAGGTTCTGAACTGTATGATATGAATTGTAATTGATGAGAAGGTGGAAAAACAGACAATCAAATAATCATCAATAGCTATCAAAATTGCAAATGTACTTACCTTTTGGCCCAGCAAAAACATCTAGAAATGTATATGACAGACATATTTGCACATATGCAAAATGGTCTATGAGCAAGGCCATTGGTTTTAATTGAAGTATTGCTTTTAATAAGAACATTTTGGAAACAACCTAAATTTCTGTCAATAGGGCACTCATTAAATAAATTTTGCTGCATACAATCATAAAAAAGAATGAGGATGCTCTTTCTGTATTACTATGCAATGCTCTTCATGATATATTCAATAAAAAGCAAAGTACAGAGTAATATCAAAAAATCATATTTGGCTAACTGGGGACAAACAAGAAATGGATATGCTTGAATATGTATCAGATACCTATGGAAGATGCACAGGAAAATACTTGCATTAGTTGTCTTTTAGAGAAGGAAGAGATGGCTGGAGGACAGAATGAGAAGAAAAGTTCTTGTGCTATTTTTTTCACCTTTTTTGAATCTTCAATGTGTAAATGAATGGCATATTTAAAAAATAAATAATTTAAAATGTACCTCATTGGTCAAGAGATGATCCTTACTCATCCCTAGTTTTGGCGGTAGTTTTAAACTTAGGCTTTGATGAAATAATAAAAAAAAAATCTAAATTTCTTGAAGTTTAAGTTTTCAGGTAGAAATGATTTCACATTGAAATTTTTGAGCATAACATGAAACTAAAATTTCTTACTATTTAAAACATTCCCCATCATTACTATTTTTATTTATTTATTTTTCAATTTATTTATTTTTTAGAGAGAAAGAGCATGAGTGGGGGTGGGGGAAGGGGCAGGGGGAGAAGGAGTGAGAGAATCTTAAGCGGCTCCGCACCCAGTGTGGAGCCCATCGTGGAGCTCAATCCCAGGACCCTGAGTTCATGACCTGAGCTGAAACCAAGAGTCAGACACTTAACTGACTGCGCCACTCAGGCGCCCCTCTCATGATTCTTTTTGTTGAGATTTGAGCAGCCTTCCAACATTGAAAAGGAAAAAGAAATAAGTGTATTCCATATACATCATGTTTAAGAATTTTAGAAAGAATATTCATGAACCTGATGTCAGTAGTCACAAGTTCATCTACCTACCAAGAATCAGGTGTCCTCTGGGGCTCAGGAGGGAGAATGTGCCCACTGTCTCAGAATTGCTGTTTCCTGTCCTAGCGCTGCCCCTGATCTGAGCCTGCGACACTCTTATATTTTATATTCATTGTTCCGGCCTTGCATACAGAGAGAGGCACCTGACAAGAAGCCCCAGAGGAGGATTCTGATCTCTTCCGGTACTGGCCCCTCCCAAGATGCGGCTGAAGCTGAGCCTTCCAAGAGTGACCTGTTGTCGGGCATGGCTGCTCCAGAGTGGAGAACTCGTCATCCCCCACACTTGTGCAAAGATCTTATGGGGATGCCAGCATCCATACTGACTCCTTCTTCCTGCTGGCCACATCCACCACTGACTCAGGGTTCTACATAAAACTCTTCCTTGTAAATTTACATTTGAAAGCATTTCCAAATGCTAACCAGTCTTTCATTCATTCAACATTTCTCTTCACTATTTTTCTTTTTTCTTAGTTCTATTTTCATTTCCATCATCCCAAATCCAACAAAATATCTAAATATTGGTTAGGGGGTCAGCAGCAATAATCTAAAGATAGCTGAAGGATTCTATTTTTCTTTTTTAATTTTGCCAAACAAACTCTGCTGGGTATATTGAGGAATTAAAGAAAGCTTTAGAGAAAAATGGGAAATGCCTGTCTTTAAATAGGTTTTTGAGCCTAAAATCAGAATCATTTCCTTCAGTACAATGTAAGAATGGACAAGCCATTGTGAGTACCTGATTTTTCCTGTTTTTAATAATGCCATTCATTTAGTGCCACTCTATTTTTTTTTAAAGATTTTATTTATTTATTTGAGAGAGAGAATGAGAGAGAGAGAGAGAGCATGAGAGGGGGGAGGGTCAGAGGGAGAAGCAGACTCCCCGCTGAGCAGGGAGCCCGATGCGGGACTCGATCCCGGGACTCCAGGATCATGACCTGAGCCGAAGGCAGTCGCTTAACCAACTGAGCCACCCAGGTGCCCTAGTGCCACTCTATTTTATTCACTTTTACACCAACCTGTAAGATGAGTCCTATACTCATGATCAGATGAGGAAACAGTCACAGAGCTTACTTATGATGGGGTGAGACTTGAAATAGTGAGTAATAACTATTATAGAGTGCTTACTTTGCTCCAATCTCAGGGGGGAGTACTTTTCATAATTTCTACACAGCAAACCTAGCAAGGTTAGTACTATTATTATCCTTTAGCAGATAAGGAAACCTGAGTCACAGATCAAGTTGGGAATCTAAGCCTGTTTGACTCTCAAACTCCTGCTCCTTCTAGATGGCAATATACCTGGACCAAATGGAAATTAACATTTCTAAGATTAAATGTTAGTTATTGAGAGAAACTGCAATTTTAGGAACCAGTAGGGAGACGGAGTTGATGATAGGGAAAAGTAGAGGGAATTAAGCCATCTAAATTTATTTATTATGAGCCACATTGAAGAATCTTTAAAATAACCTAAAGCAGGAGCAATTTTCTAACTAAGCACTGAAGAGGGTCATTTAATGTTTGAAAGAGGCATCTGAATGGCAGTAGCCTAGTCTTGGAGTAGCTAGTGAAATTGGTGGAGAGCATCTGTTCCTGATAACCACTAGGACAGAGCAAATGCTTGGGACTTAAGTCACAATGAGAGATACTTCAGTGCATTGATGTGAAGGTTGCTTTGGAATTGAAAAGTTACCAAGGATATTACAGACTCTATATCTAGAAACTTTAAAATGTAGCTTTAAATCAGTCTAGGATGGTTTGCACCTTATCCCGTCTCAGTCCAGGGAGCTGGAGTCCAACCATTCAAAATCCTGTCCAACCCCTTGATTCTATATATAATCCCCAATTCTCAATCAATTCTGAGAGTGATTGTATCTAGGCTTTCCTTCAATGTGTGCTTACCAGCATTTATTCCCTCCAGGCTTTCTCATTTCTCCCCTCAAATTCTGGATTTGGAAACAAAGAGAAAAGCAAAGTCCATATAATTTGCTAGTACCTTTGTTATTTCTCCTTATTTCCCCACAACACCCCAACACAATGGCTCCCTTGGGTCCAGAAGTTTTAAATATCCTCATCCTGTTGAACATCAAGACCTATTTCTAGTACATAGTCTGCTCACCTGGCTCTTCCTTGTCTGGGATGCTCTTTGTCTTAGGAACCACCATCTACTGTGTCAGAGCCTACTCAATATACAAGGTCTCGCTCTAGTCAAAAAGCCTCTGAAGATCATTCTCTTGTCAGAATTTCTAGGATACTCAAGGTCTGAACCACGAAGTTCAGTGCTGAATCACCCTGTGATTCTTTGGCATTACACAATACTACCCTTCCAACTAGATTGTGAGTTAAGTAAAGAAACTTTGCCTAATGCTTTTCTGAATCCCCAATATTGCTGAACAGTCAGAATGCACATATTTGTTTGTTTTTAATCACCAATAACTTTGTGGGCTTATTTTCACCCTTGTGGTCTAATGAGCTTAAACTCTCAAGTAGACTAAAAACTGTTGGCCTGGTAGAATATATTAGACGTTGGTCAAAAATGCAAACTATGTTGGGTACAACATATTTCATTTCAGAGGGAGCACTACTCAATGCTTTTTACTGATAGACTTTGGAATAGAGGTGCCCTTGATACTCAGGAAATGAGGCTGCTTACCTTCTCTCCAATCCCGGATCTCTGGTCCCCTATTTCAAGATAAGAGTCTATTCTGCTTGACTCTGTTTACGTGAAGTTTATGTGTGGAAAGCATGCCATATACTGAAAAAGAGGGAAGAGGAGGAGAACTAACATGTTGAACATCTATTTGGCAGGGACTTCAAATTCATAATTTCACATAATCTTTATAACAACCCTTTATTGTACATACTGAATTTCATGAAAATTAGATAATGTGCACAGGTCAATGAATAAAAGAACAAAAAATTGAACCCCTTCTACTCTCTTGATCCTTACGGTAAAGGTTAAACTGATCTAAAAAGCACAGTAAGGAGCAAAATGGAATACGCACACTCTGCTGAAGAAATTTGCACATTCTTCTAATATCAAAACATTGCTTTGTGTCCTTACAAAAGATTATTAAGTACGTAATAGTCAGTTAATATATACACATAGTATCATAGTATACACAGTATAACATTTGCTTTGCTCAAGGAATTTATACTACCAGTCTAGCCTGAACTCAGAAACCCATTAAGAAAATGAAGAAATAATTTCTCCCCCTTTGCAAAACAGTTTGGGGGAATTAGGAGGAGTTGTGAGTTGTTCTAAATGGTTGGAAAATGAGAGAAGAGAGGTGAACTGGCTGTGATTAAAAGCCAAGGAATAGATTTTAAGAGAGGAAAGACTGAGATGCTCTCTCCCAGGATGATCAGTGGAGAGTACACTTCTGAGTGAAGTTAAGTCTTTTGCTATAATTACCAGGAAACATCAGACATTCATTCCTAGCTCCATTCCCAGACTTTGCTACTCCTATCCATGTTCTTGGCCTCTCAAAACTGAAACATTATCATGGATTTCATCTTCTTCTTCAAATTTAACCAGCCACTAAGTCCCAAGAATTCTGAAGTCCTAACACCTTTCACATCTTTCCCTTCTTTCCCATTTCCACATGTATTTACCTACATCAGACTCACTTCCTCACAACCATACTGCAGCAAGTTCCAGGTGGGAACTCTCTAGGCCTCCATCTCCCCAGTCCAAATCTCTTATCGATCCTCTTCCAATACCGGTGGAATCATCTTCATGGTGCTACTCCCCTTTGTGTGGGAAGGGAAATCCCAGCTTTAGACTCTGCTCCACCTATATCTCCGGCCTCATCCCCCACCCCTCCCTCTCTCTGGCATTCCTAACCGATATTCTCAGTCTTATTGAAAACCCTCAGTGGTGGCAGTTATTTCTTCCTTTATCTGTTCCATAAACTTTCACAGGGCCCCTATTGTGTGAGCATCCCTAAGTGAGTCTTAGGGACAAAAAAAAAAAAGATAAATAGAACACAGTCTCTGCCCACAAATAAGAAAAACTGACATTATAAAGATTTGGGTTTTTTGGTATATCGTGGTGGGTATTAATAATACAGGTCTCTGCCTGGTGGAGAGAGAATGTTGAGTGAAGAGTTATCAGTTCTCACTTGGGGGAAGTGAGGGTCAGGGAAAGTTTTACATAAGAGAAAATGCTTCCTCTGAAAATCAAGAAAACAATTCCATTTACAATAGCATCAAAAGAAAAAGAAACACTTAAGAAAAAAATTTAACCCAAGAACTACAAAGCTCATATACTGAAAACTATAAAACATTGTTAAAAGAAATTAAAGATCTAAATAAATGAAAAGACATCCTGTGCTTATGTATTGGAAGATTTACTATTATTGTTAGGGCAATACTATTAAAACTGATCTATAGGTTCAATGCAATCCCTCTGAAATTTCCAACTGCAAGGGATACAGAATAGTCAAAACAATCTTGAAAAAGACCACAGTTGAAGGACTCCCATTTCCCAACTTCAAACTGACAAATCTACAGTAATCAAGAAAATGTGGCACTGGCAAACAGATAGAAATATACATCAGTGGAAGAGGATTGAGAGTCCAGAAATAAACCCATATGTTTATGGTCAACTGGTTTTGACAAGAGTGACAAGGACATTCAATGGGGGAAAGAAAATTATTTTTTTACAAATGGTCAGGAACAATTGAATATCTACATGCAACAGAATGCATGTGTACTTCTTTCTCACACTATAGAAATGTAAGTCCTCTCCAGGAAATGCAAAACCATGATATTACTTACCACCCACTAAGATGTCTATAATAATATTTAAAAAAGGTATTAGCAAGTATTGGCAAGGATGTGGAGAAATTGAAATACTCATACACTGCTAGTGGGGATTTAAAATGGTGCAGCTTCTGTGAAAAAATCTTGGCAGCTCCTCAAAATTTTAAATATAGAATTACCATATGACCTAGCAATTCTGTTCCTAAATATATACTTGAGAGAATGAAGACAGGTGTTCACAGATGTCCACTTGTATGCAAAAGTTCATAGCAGCATAATTTACAGTAGTCAGGAAGTAGAAGCAATCCAAATGTCTATCAGCTGATGAATAGATAAACAAAATTTGGTATATATACACATTGGAATATTATTTAGTCATAAAGAAAAGTAAAGTACAGATCCATGCTATAACATATATAACCTTGAAAACATTATGCTAAATGAAAGAAACCAGATGCAAAAAGCCACAGATCGTATGATTGCAATTCTATGCAATGTCCAGAATGGGCAAATCCATGGAGACAAAAGGTAGATGAGTGGCCACCAAGGGATGGGAGTGGAGGAGAACTGAGTTCTTTTTGGAGTAGTGAAAATGTTCTGGAATTAGATCATGGCTATGTTTAGTGTATTCAAAACATAGTGAATATACTAAAAACTACAAAAATATGTATTTTAAGATGGTGAATTTTATGTCATGTGAAACTAATCTCATTTTTTAAAAGTGCTCTTAAAAAAGAGAAGATGCTTTAAGTAAATCTTGAAGAAGAAGCAAGAGTGGGAAGTGGAGAAGTAAGTTCTAGGCTGAGGGGATCAAATGTACAACAGCAGATTGATGAAGCAATATATTCAGTTCAGGACTCTACAAGTGATTACAAAAACCAACCAACCAACCAACCCAACCCATAAAATCAGTTGTAGGCTAAAACAAACAAAATTTTTAAAGCTTTACTTTGTAAGCCAATATGACACTTCATTTCTTATGTGATTAGAAGATGAATCATGGAACACTACATCAAAAACTAATGATGTACGATATGGTGATTAACATAGCATAATTTAAAAAAAAAAAGAAGACGATTTTCTTCCCTCCTGCATTTTGGTCCTCACCTTAGAAGTAACTTAGTTGATCAATAAATGAAGGATGTGTGGGTGTCATCCCTCTACCTGGAATGCTCTTTCCCTGACTCTCCATGGCTCATGCTTTCTTATTTTTCAGGCCCAACTTAAGTGTCTTTTTCTGGAGAGGTTTTTCCTGACCCCACCATCTAAATGGATTCCCATTTCTCACCGTTATTTTCCATCACTGCATTCTGTTAGTATCCTGCACAGGCAATTATGTTCACTTGCCGGTTTTTGGATTTTTTTTAAAAGATGTATTTATTTATTTTAGAGAGTGGGGGGAGGAGCTAAGGGAGAGGGAGACAGAGTCTCAAGCAGACTCCACATGGAGTGTGGAGCCTGACTCGGGGCTCAATCCTACAACCCCAATATCATGACCTGATTGAAACCAAGACATGGGCACTTAACCAACTGCACCACCTAGGTGCCCCATGGTTTGTTGGGTTTTTTATTTCTCACCCTAGACAGTAAGCTCTGAAGACGGGGAACATGATTGTTTTATTCAGTGAGATGTCCCCAGTGGTAGGACAGAGCTTCATTAATACGAGTCAAAGGCAGGAAGCTGTGATGGGTAGATGAGACCTCCTCAGGTTACAGGCCCAGAGCAGTCTGGCATTGTCTTGTTGTTCTGAGGCTGACACTATCAAGAGCCCAGCCCACGATATCCCAGGCTTAGCTGGTCTAGGGCTTGGCTGTGGTTTAACTCTGTGTTTGCAAAATTTATAGCACTTGATAACAGAGAAATTCATCCCTGCCAGAGTCAACACCAGTAAGTGCTGTGACTCATAGCTCAGCCTGAGTTAGTCAAGGTTGGGCAAAACAGGCTTGAAAGGGCATAGAAAGGCAGCAGAGGACTGGGTTTAAAAGTTGGGAAGTAGCAAACATACTGCTCGAGTGAAAGGCTAGTGGGAGGCATGCTGGGGATGAGGTTGGAATGCAAAGTTGAGGTGCAAGTTAGAGTGTGAAATCCAACTCTAGAGCAGCCCTCCTGTTTAGCTCTGTGTGAACTGCCCGACAGAAATTGGGAAAAGGGTCAACCCACACTTCTGAGGAAGATGTGATGCTTTTAGTTGCAGGCTTGGTTCTCTGAAGGAGATTCTGGGCAGAGTTTGTGGTATGAGAGATTTATAAGGAGTAACACTTGTGGACAGAAGAAGGCTTGAGCAGTGGGAGAAAGTGGACTGCAGTGGAGGCTTGGCCAAGCCTTGGCCAACCCAGCAGGGAGCTCTGGGAGGAGAAATGCAGGCAGAGTTGTCACTTATCCTGCCAAATGGTGGGGCCTTTATTACAGCCCCGTCCCCCATTCAGTGGCTACATACAGGCTGCCCAAAAAGGGCATGACCACAGGTAAAACGATTCTCTGCAGCTGAGGCCACTAAATGGAGCTGACAGCTGGGAGCAAGTCCTTGCTTGAAGGGATCTGCTCCATGTATCACAATTTCTACCACACGAGCCACTTCTGTGTTGGAAGTCCTGTGGAACAGGGCTTCTTTCTTTCTTTGCTTTCTTTCACTGTAGACATTGTCCATAGGCTAGTTTTCCCTCATATCTTAGCCCATAAGAAATATTAACAAATTCCTTCCCCATTAAACACTAAGTAGTAGGCAGCAGGACTACTTCATCTTAACTCTTGCTAAGAGGTTTTCAGGCCAAAGATTACATTTTTCTACCCCTAACCTTGGTTTGGCTTTTGAAATATAAATTTTTGTTTTTTGATTCTAAAATCATTTAGACTTTCAGGGCACCTGGGTGGTTCAGTCGTTAAGCATCTGCCTTGGGCTCAGGTCATGATCCCAGGGTCCTGGGATAGAGCCCCGCATCAGGTTCCTTGCTCGGTGAGCCTGCTTCTCCCTCCCCCTCTGCTGCTCCCCCTGCTTGTGCTCTCTCTCATTCTGTGTCAAATAAATAAATAAAATCTTAAAAAAAGAATTTAAAAAATCGTTTAGACTTTCAAAACCATCAACTGATAAAGAGAGACTGGTGTTTCTCCATTTGGCTGGAAGCTGTTTAATTCTACTTTTATTGTTACTATATTCAAGGAAAGAGAAATAAAAAAGGAAGGGGGAAATGAACTTCATTGAAGCCCAGTACCAGGCTCTTTGAGTTGACTGTTCCATATCATACGTCATTCAATTAGGAAGAACTGCCTTGCAAAGAGGTCACTGATTTCAAGGACTCAAAGACATGGGCTGTCTCTTATGCCGAGGGGCAAGGCATTATTTGTTATAAATGCTAAATTCCTCTAGATACTTCAGGAAGAGATATGCAGTACAGAATTCCAGTTCACCTCTTTCCCCAGTGATATCCTGGCCATTCTAGGGCTAAGAAGGGCCAGTGCAGATAAAAACAGTTGTGTAATCTTATGACAGTTTCCTTCAGTGATGAGGTCTTTGTTGATTGCTTATGTTCTAAATGCGCAGGAAACATACTTGCTTTCTAATCTGGGCTCTGAAGGTTAAACTAATTGGGTAACTTTGAGAAAGCCACTTAACTTCCCAGGTCCCTGTGACTTATATTATCTCAGAGTATTATCATCCTTCCTTTACAGATAAGGAAGCAGAGTAGTGAGTGATGAGTGACATCCTAAGTCTTCACGGCTGGCAAATGGCAGAGCCAAGCTTGGGGCAGATCTGTCTGCCTGGCTCTGAATTTATACACTTTTTTTTTTTTTTTTTTTGGAAGAGAGAGTGTGAGCATGAGCTGGGGTGGGGTTGGGGGGGAGCAGAGAGAGAGAGAATCTTAAGCAGGCTCAACACTCAATGCGAGGTTCAATCTCATGATCCCGAGATCATGACCTGAGCCGAAATCAAGAGTCTGACGCTCAATGGACTGAGCCACCCAGGCACTGCAAACCTACACACTTTCAACAACATCACCCAATCTCCTACAAAGAGGTTGGGTATATGATTTCTGTATTTCCTTCCATTTTAAAAGTTTCATGTGCTATCATGGCATACTTATCAAACAGAAATAGAAACCTTATTCGGTTTATATACACAGTATTAATGCTATGTGTGTATAGAGAGGTTACAACTGATTCTTGCCATCTTTGAGGATATTTCCTCTGAGCAGCAAGATATTGAGTGACACCCTCTGAATTTCAAACATTTTAGCCATGGGAGACCGTCTGATCTGCTAAAGCAATTTATTAACTTCCTCTTTTATAAAGCAAATTTTTTAAAAAAACAAGTAAACTGCCGAAACTTTCTAGTGCATACTATTACAAATGGGGCCTTTGTGTGGTGATGGTATTTGGTAAGTCTTTTTGGTATTTGGTAAGATGGTATTTGGTAAGTTTCTATAAAAAGATAATTAAGTGGAGAAAAGTTTTTGTGCACTGAAATGGTCACTTTTGAAAGGATGCTTTAAAAAAATTATTTCCTTTCTAAATGTTTATATACGAAAGGGTAACCTTATTTCCACTTTCAGCTGGGATTCTGGTCCTACAACAGAATCTCCAATGGCAATCCAGCAACTAATCTTTCCTCTTCACTTTGTAAGGAAAGCCACACGTCCAGTGAAACGAAAATCAAAGTATGGCTAGAAGGTCTCACCTTTAAGGTTTACTTTATGACCACGAAGTCAGGTGCCTGAGGCCTGGGACTTGAAGAGGGTCCCAACGCCTCCTAGTGGTATAAAGGGGCAGATCATCTTCCTTCCCGTGAACCACATGAACCAGGCTGAAGACAGTGAGGATAGTTACATCTCTGGGCACTGAGCATACCCTTCCCTTCAGAAGTTTCCTCAAGAATATTCTGTGTTTAGGGGTGCCTGGGTGACCCAGTCGGTTAAGCGTCTGCCTTCAGCTCAAGTCAGGATTCCGGGCTGGTGGGATCGAGTCCCACTTCCAGCTCCCTGCTTATCGGGGAGTCTGCTTCTCCCTCTGCCTGCCGCTCCCTCTGCTTGTGCTCTCTCAGTCTCTCTCTGGCAAATAAATGAATAAATAAATATTTAAAAAAGAATATTCTGTGTTTTTTAAAAAAAGAATATTCTGGGGGCGCCTGAGTGGCTCGGTCAGTTGAGCGTCTGCCTTCGGCTCAGGTCTTGATCCCAGGGTTCTGGGATCAAGCCCCGCATCGGGCTCCCTGCTCCGCGGGAAGCCTGCTTCTCCCTCTCCCACTCCCCCTGCTTGTGTTCCCTCTCTCGCTGTGTCTCTGTCAAAAACTAAAATCTTAAAAAAAAAAAAAAAGAATATTCTGTGTTTAAAAAACAGAATATTCCATGTTAAAAAAAAAGCATATTCTGTGTTTAATTAAGAAAACAGTAACATCACATTTTTTTGTAGCTTTCCAAGTATTTTCACATGGTGGATTGCAAGTTTTGGAGTTTTACGGACTAGTAAAATTACAGAGGAAAAAAAAAAAGAAGGATAATATCATCATAGACTGGTCAACTTTGTATTTTGTCAAATAATTGATATCTGAGAGAGAAAAAAACTTACCAAATACCATCACCACCACTGATGAAACAAAGAACATGATCTTAGCAATGGGGCAAGGAGGTCATTTCATATAAAAAAAAAAAAAAGGTCCTTTAAATAGCCTTAAATGGACTTTTTGGAAAACTCACTATACTGTCTTGAATTTTCTCATTCTTCTGCAGAGCAGTAAAAATTTCGTCACGGACTTTCACAACCAACCTCTGAAGGAGGTGAAGCAGGTATTATGCTCATCTTACCTGTCGAGAAACGTGAGCTAAGAGATGTGAAGTAAGAAGGTCTGGTGATGCTAACACTGCTCATCTCCAAATCACACTTGGGCCATGTGGGCCCTAGACTCTGGGCTAGAATCCTGGTTTAGAGACTTAACAGCTAGGAAAGCTTGGGACATTTAGTAACATCTGAAGGCCCTAGGAAAAGATTGTAATCAGCTTGCCCTAAAGGTCTGGTTTTAATACAGGGCCAAAGGACAGAGGAGCTTTGATTTGGTTCAGTTGCTTCTTCTTGGCTCCCCTGCAGATTAGAGGGACCTCCTCAAGGCGAAGGCTGCCAACTAAGTGTTTTTCCTGGATTTCCCAGATTACAATCAGGGACCAGTTTGCAGAGCCAGCAGAATCCAATTTCTGTCTGTTATTTTCCCCACCACTTTGTAGTCCCAGAGAAACACTTACAATGTGAGTAGGTATTCTTCTTCAGACACTAGCCATCTTGGAAGGTCTAGGAGCTCACTAGTGCCTTTAATAATTTCCTTTTCTTCTTAAAAAAGTGCTAGGGAGAGTAAAAGAAGAATAGAGAGGGATGTTCTTTATTCTGAAAATCTAAAACTACATCCCTGAATGTCTGGGTGGACTTCATGGGTATAAATTTAATGGACATTAGATAAGCCAGCTTCTACCTCCCACAACTGCATGGATTTTTAAAATTTTTTGGCTGGGAATACATTACTTGAACCTCAAGTAAACAGTAACCTGAAAATTCTTTAGTAGTTCATATGTGTGCTTGGCCCAAAAGAAAGTGATCTCTTTCATTCTTTCCTTCTCCGACATGACCCTTCACTTATGGAGAAAAAAACAGCAGAGGTTGTACTGGCAGGGGAGAGAGACAATCCTAATTTTCTCTTTTCAGTTTTTCACTTTTTTCTCAGACTACTTTTCCTTCCTTTTATTAGTTTAGTTGATTTTACTGATGAGAAATTGGAAGCACAGAGAGGTTAGGGAAATTGCCCAAGATCACAGAGATCGTGGTAAAATGTGATCAGAATGCTGACTTCTAGCTTGCTATACAATTTTGTTGCCATTTTTAAGGATTTACCAGGAAAACATTACAAGGAGAGAATACTAGATAAAATTTCGAGAATCCTGGACAATATTGTATTTGAGTAAATATTAGAGAAAATTCATATTCTACTTTCTGTGTGTGTGCGTGTGTGTGCAAGTGAGTCAGCAGACCTGTTGAACCTTAGCTGGAAAACCATCATTGTTACACTCTACACCAGCTAGTAATCCTAAAAAGAATTTTGTTTTGTGACCTTTTAAGAGAGAATTGTCATGAAAAATGAGATGTTTTCAGCATACTGGTACTCTTTATTGCTGCTCACAGAATTAGTTAATAATATGAGTTCTGAGAATCAAAACTTTATCTCACTTCAGCTTCAGATATTTACAAGACAGTCTCACAGGGAATAGCCCTCACTTAGAAGGACATGTGCCCATAACAAATAGCAAAGATACTAAGAACTCTTCCCTGAATCCATGTGTTGCCATGGAAATAGATAACCAAAACGATGCCATGATTTCTTATCTCCAGAAGCAATCCTTGCGCAAAGGGAATGCAAACACAAAGCCATACAAAGGGATGAGCACAGTTGCTTATTAAATGATGCTGGTTCATAATGATTAAGTCCATGAAAAACCTTTCAGCTTTGCCATTTTTTGAGACTAGTTTATCTTTCCAGCTAATGAAAAATTGGCAATGAGATATCAAAGATTTTTTTTATTATTAATGACATTGATAAACAACAAATGGGTGTAATACTAAGAGGCCTCATGCTATATGGTTGTGCCTCCAGCCACTTATTGCACGATTCGAGAATTCTCCTGCCCATTAACATTATTACTCTTGGTGGGGGTGCGCCTGGGTGTCTCAGTCCGTAAAGCGTCCGATTCTTGGTTCTGGCTCAGGTTATGGTGTCGGGGTCGTGGGATCGAGCCCTGCCTTGGGCTTTGCGCTCAGCGGGGAATTTGCTGGTGATTCTCTCCCTCTCCTTCTGCCTGTCCCCTGCTCATGCTCTCTCTCACGTAAAGGAAATCTTTAAAAAAAAAATTAAAAAATGAAACTATTACTTTTGGGGAGTATTATATTAGCAATATCCATTTATTTTAGGTAATTTTGAAAACACCACAATGAAAAAAGAAAAATCATTTGGGATCCTACATTCAGTGCTCTAGTGCTATAATTCTGATAGTTTTTTTCCAGATCATTACATGCATATATAATGAAACAAACTAGACACATGTACGTGTTTGTTTATAAGATTGGAATCACACTCTATTTTCCCACTCTTCTAAACTTGTTCAATGCCATATGTTTAGTCAGTGGGTTGAAATGCTCCACCACCTAAGAATAGTTGCCTCTTTCCCAAGAAAGGTGTGCCTAGAAATCCCACACACAGTGTGGGTATCAGAACACTCTTCCCTTGGATTGGTTCTGGTTATTTTCTCATTATGCCTATAAATATTTGTGGGGAGCCCCAGTATACCACATGGATAAAAGACAGGCCCAAGGATAACCTAGGAAAATGTGCAGAAAGCTCTGGGTGTTACTTAGATCTGGCTGAAATAATATGGTTTACACTTCATTGAAGAATTAACAAAATTACTGTGATCTTAAAAAAAAAGTCCTAATATTTCTTTCCTTTTCTTCCAAGAAGGTAGGTTAAAATGATGTCAGAGGAGAAAGGAATTTGAATCTTCATGAGGCAACCAAATGTAGGAGAAAATAGCATGGATCTGGATTCAGACAGACCCAGGTTTAAATAATGACACTATCACTTGATGTCAGTAAGACCTTGAGCCATACTTCCCTATTCTGAAAAATGGGGATGTCAGCACTCCCTTAGTGTGTTGTTGGGAGAATTTAATGAGAATATGTATGTAAAGCTGTTAGTAAATAGTGGACACTTCCCTTGACAGTGGCTATTACTACTATTGAGTTGTGAGAGGATTAACTCAAGGGTCCCATGCTCAACCCCACGTGCTATACCATGAATTTAGCAGTGTCCATTAATGTTAATATTCCCTTCGCTGCTTGTTTTGAAACTAATGAAAACAAATGTCATTACTGCATTTAAGATTCTACGAACTGTCTGTTACTAAGACACAATCACAGAAGAAGAGCATCAGGTTATAAAAATTATTGAGCTACGTTGGGTCTGATGCAATTTATGATATACCAGAGATACAATCTATTTGTGGAGGCAAACTGATTTACATTCCTCATTAAAGAGGCATTTCACTAAGAGACACAACTGGACGTGACTGACTGACTGCTTTGAATTCAGAAAGCAGTCTGCACTAAGAGCTCTTTTTCCATCAGGGCTAATATAATCTAGCTGCTACAGTTGCTGCTGGCAATGTATCATCTCCTTCTAGAAGCTTCCACAAAGGATGAGTCTGCACATGGCAACTGCTTGTACATTTCAAATCTTGCTTTTCTCTCTTAAGAAAAGGGCCTGCCCATTCTTATTTTTCAGTTTAAAACTAATATACCCCCTGGTTTCCTTTGTTTTCAATGTTTTCCCTAAATGGATAGGTGCTTTTCAGGGCACTTCATGTTTCTTACTCTCCTTCTGGCCAGTCAGACTCATATATCTAATGGTGTTTCCGTCACAGGTCAGAGCTGTCCTGTTTGTGCAGCCAACTCTAGCACTTACTTCTCATTGCTATTTTTAGCTGAAAGGGTGATTTAGTTTATTGCCTGTACTTCTGAGATTAAACCTAAATGTTAAAGAGAATCAAGTGTCCATAGACAAAGAATCAGGAGAAAACAGAGAGGGAGGCAAACCATGAGAGACTCTTAACTCTAGGAAACAAACTGAGGGTTGCTGGAGGGGAGGTGGGTGGGGGGATGGGGTAAGTGGGTGATGGGCATTAAGGAGGGCGCTTGATGTGATGAGCACGGGGTGTTATATGCAACTGATGAATCATTAAATTCTACCCCTGAAACTAATAAAAAAAGAAGAGAAAAAGAATTAGGAGAATATATTGGGCATTAGGTTCAGTACTATGTGCATTGTAGCCAGCTGATGTCTTTAGTAATGTTAGCTGAGAAATCCTAGCTCCAGTTTGCAAGAAGCAACTAAGCTGAAATGACTTATTCCTTCTGTGACAGGCTAGAAATTATCCCATAAGATTAATTTTTTCCTCAACAATCAGCTACCACTATATTACCAGTTCTAAGTCATGAGCTAAATGTTCATTGGTCATTATGTATTTCTTCTGTGAGTCATGATCAATAAATGTTGGAAAAGAAATAGACTTTGTTCTTCAGAGTTCCTGGCTGCTTTCAGAATTTAATTTCTTAACTCGATTGAGGAACAACCAGGAAGTTATAAATAGAATCTTAAGAGAATATAACAATCCTTAGACCCACAGAGAAGTGAAAAGTTTACGTGGTTTTTAAAATCCTCAGACAGAACATCCTTTGGAAATCTGAGCTAGTAACGAGCAACTGAACCCAACCCCCTCCAATATTAGTATAATGCCCTTCATTCCTTCTTTTATTGGTCACTGAGGGGTGCCTAAATTTGTTCTGGTCACCAGAACTGGGGGACAGAGAGACCTGCTGCTACCGTAACTCTGATCAACTAGCCATCAGGGAAAACCAGGACGGAAGTCTTTACCAGCGTGGCCTCTCCATTTGGTGCATTTTCTAGGTTGCGTTCTCCTTTTCTTTCTTAGTATCTGAACCTTACTTTATGTGAGGCTGCAACGTGCCCCGAGAAGTATCTATTTCCCAGTATCTTTTGTAACTAGTAGTGACCATGTAATTAAGCTCTGGCCAGTGAGATGCAAATCCAAGTGTTGTCTGGGCCTTTTTGGAAGACGGCTTAAATGGAACTGACTCAGTCAGCAGGTATCTTTTCTGCCCTTTTCCCTTTCCTCTTTCTTATGCCCTTAAAAGATCTGTAATGATTGGCGCTCCAGCTGCCTTCTCGGCCAGGAAGTGACCACCAGACAGGAAGCCAGCCCTGGGCAGGGAGGAAGGGGGAGTGAGGATGCCGGGCCCAGAACGGCTCTGACCCTGCCATCCCAGACCTTTTAAGCGAGAAAGAAACAACTTCCATCTTGCTTAAGCTACTCTAATTTTGTGTTTTCTCACATGGGCAGCTGAATCTAGCCTAATCTATATAGCCATTAAAAAGGGTCAAAGTCTCTGGTGTATGAATTTTCTTTAAGAAGAGACAAAGCCTTTTTTCTTTCCCTTTTTTTTTTAATGAGACAGATTAAAATGCCAACACTTTTAGGAGTTTCCTTTCAATCCTTTAAAGTACAGATGACTGTTAGCAACTCCCAGGGGCAGATTCTGAGGCGGAAGCCTGGGAGTCTGAGGTGCGCCTGTGGGGGATGTGGGGAGGGAGAGAAAAAGGACTCAGGATGGGGGCTGACGCTACTGTGCTTCCCTCACGTTTTTACCCGTGCTGCCCTCCTGGCTCCTGATAGGGCCTCCTACCTTGCCTGGAGGCCCCTGGGGCCATGGAGGAGGAAGTGCCTGCATCTGAGCTGCCCCGAGGCACCCTGAAAGCCTGGCCTTCCAGGCAGCAAGAAAAGAGAGCAGTGCTCCTGCCTGCCTGCCTGCCAAATACGGGGCAATGACCTGCGTTATTCCAGTGTCATCACGAACCCCTCGAACGTGGGGGACTAACCTTATTCTGCAGATGTGTGAAGTGAGGCTCAGAGAGATGAAGCATCCCGCCCAAGGTCACTATTTGAGGCCCCAGTAGGGTGACCAACTATCCCGGTTTTCCCAGGACTGAGGGGTTTCCTGAGATGCAAGACTTTGAGGACAGTACCAGGCAAACCAGGACAGTTGGTCAGTCTGGTCTGTCTGCCCGCAAAGCCCTGTTATACCACCTGTGCGCCCCGACAAAGCCCATAGCTCCGATTTCCCCAAGAGCCGGCTCTAGCATCCTGAAATGCTCAACCTTGACCTCTGGCCTGGCAATCTGCTCTCCTTTCTAGAAGTAGGCCCTGGAGTGGCCCTAGTAGGACTGTGTGATGGAACTAAAGTCTCCTCTGTGCTGTCTTACATTCCAGGCTAGGATCCCCAACCCCACACACCCAGCAGCTACCACCCCGAGAGAGCCCAGTGCTGTGCGGGGAGCAGAGCCTTGCCCTGAGTGGGGCAGAGCCCAGGGCCTTGTCTTACTGTGCTGACATGTTCTCCAGATCCTTTGCCCTCCTTGTCCACCAGATGTGACCACTTAAAACTATCATAACATCTTTACATTTTACCCATTAAAATACTTTTTCCAGAGTTTTAAAAGCACTATCTTTTGTCTGCCTAAAGATGCAAAAGGTACAAATTTAAGATGAATAACTTCCAAGTTCTATCCCTTTCTATCTTAGCTTAACCCTTACTAAATGGCACCAATGGGATTTTGTGTGTCTCCATGTAAATAAACCCAAATAATGGCCATCTAGGTTGTAGGTTCCCCGCTTGGGGTTTCTGGATAGGATTCGGGGATACATGAACCTCCCTGAAATTGTGTGCCCTGGTGTGTGTGTACGTGTGTGCATGTGTGTGCGTGCGTGCATGTGTGTGCATGTGTGTGCGTGTGTGCACGCACACACACACATACTCTCTTATAGGGTAGAGGGCCTGCAACTTTTACCACATCCTCAGGGGAGTCTGTGACCAATAGCTGAAAAGCACTGGAGAATTACCTTGGAAGAATTTTTTACTTTTTACAAAAGGTGCCGTTGTTTTATGAAATGATTCACAGTAGCAACTTATCACAGTGTATGAGCCTATGAATCAGGCTCTGGCCTTGACACAGCAAAGGAAAAAAGCAGGGAGCCACAAGGAAATGTGTGGTCAAGACAGAGCAGGGGAGTACAGCTGAGAGCTCTAATCGTCTGCACACCATGCCCTCTGGGGACGGAAGGAGAATCCTCAGACCCAGAGCAAAGAGCCATGGGGGCTCTGGGCTCCAGAGCCAATGGCCAAAGACTTCCTTATTCTCTTCGCCATTAACCTATCTGTAGGTGATCGATTTCTCGTTTCTGGTGTTTTCTTTTATATTTTTGCTTGTTTGCTTTTTTGCAAAGTGCAACTTCTCTCCTGAATACATTAATCCAGTAAACATCTAATGAATACCACAGGCCCCGTGTCTGAATGCCCACACAGTGGAGCCTGGACCTCAGTCTTGGGTTTGTAGCCCAGCTCCACCCTTTGTAGACATGTGACTTTGGGGAGGGAGTCTGGCCTTCCCAAGCTTCCATTTTCCTAGCCTCAGTGGCATGGACCAGGTTCCCTGTCCTCTTTCCCAGCCAATTCTGGAAGCAGCGACCCTTAAATAATAGGGCCATGGATTATCTGGTTGTCTCCTCGTGACCACGATCCTTCGGCCAGCCCTCCCGGGCTCCCTGCCCTGCCTGTCTGGAGTCCTGAATAGTGCAGCAGGTCAAGCCTGCCATTGGTGCCAGGGCCAGCCTGGCACAGCCTCAAACTACCTTTTCTGTCTCATTTTCCACAATGCCCATCCACCCCCATGGTGAGGCCCTCTGAGAGTCTGTGTGGGGTGCGCTGGATGACCAGGAGGGCTGTCTCCATCAATAGGAGAGCCGGTGATTGCAGAATAAGGAGAGATGAGAAGGTGGGACCTTCCCAGGGACTGCCGAATGACACCGAACACTTCGGCCTGCTCCAAGTACACGGGACGCCCCCGCTGGGGCCTCCCCAGTGCACAGGCTTACGCTCAGGAAGTTTTTTTTAAACGAAAAATCAAGAGTCTGTTATCCTTCTTAATGAGGCTGAGGTGTTTTCACATTAGGAGATGATGGATTCCTTTTCATGGTGAAAAAATTTTTTATTTTCAGGCTCAGAAGACAAAAAAGAACTGAGTAAGAGGGATGGACCCTCTGGGCTCGCGGCACCTGTGGCTAATGGTCTGACAGGAGGCTCATGGTCCACGAGCACACTCCTTGCGTTTTACCGGAATCTTTGGACTCTGATGCAGGTTTATCTGCCTGAACGGTTTTCCCTTCCCCCACAGGGAATGAATCATTTCCTCTCATATCCTGCCAGACATCTCAAACCATACCTCCCACTCTTGGTTAAGTGCCCAAACCGAACTCATGGTGATGAAAAAGCAACTGATGGAAAACAATTTTTCATTCTCATTTACAAGCCTCTTGAAAGAAGCTTTTTGGGAGAAGCCTGTGGGCATGACACCCGGTCCCAGCTGGATGATCTTGACGAACACTCATTGTCAACACTGAAACGCGACAGCAGGTCGTATGTCATGGAGCCTCGAGAGTGAGAAGAGCCTGATTCATTTCCCTGAGACAACCCAACAAGCCGGGCATCTGCCAGTGTCAGATACTTCATCCAGAGCTAAGTGGAAGGTCACTTGACATAAAATGATGAGCTTCTGCTGCCATCTGGTGGAGTTCTCACCTTTCATCATTATTAATTAAAGAGTCACTTGCCAGACACTAGAGAGCAGTGGTTCTCAAAGTGAGTCCCTATGACTAGCAGTATTGACATTACCTACCATTTACTACCTATAGCATTTGGCCAGTTACTTAGTCTTTCTAAGCCTTGTTTCCTTAGTGATAAAATATCTAACTAATAGCGCTGTGAGGATTGAAACAGAAAGGTAGATAACATGAGCAGTAATAGTAAAAATGTAAGATGCCTAGCATTAAATTTAACAAAGGACATGCAATTATGAAAAAAAAAGTAAAACCTTTATTTGAAAGATATTTGTGAATACCTAAATGAAAGAGTTCATTGGAAAAGCAGAATCTCAGACTTTACTTTAGACCGACTGGATAACAGGATCTCTGGGTTATTTGTATTGACATTAAAATTTGAAAAGCACTGCTTTTGATGACATACTTATTCTTATTATTCCTACTTTGTGACTGTAAACATCCTCATGTTGTTTCGATAAAAAAAAAAAAATGCTGTCCCATCACCAGACAGGGTATGAAGTGGAGGTTAAGAGCACTGGATTTGGAGGGGCGCTTGGGTGTCTCAGTTGTTAAGCATCTGCCTCCAGCTCAGGTCATGATCTCAGGGTCCAAGGATCGAGCCCCTCATTGAGCCCCACCTCAGGCTCCCTGCTCAGCCGGAAGACTGCTTCTCCCTCCCCCACTCCCCCTGCTTGTGTTCCCTCTCTCACTGTGTCTCTCTCTGTCAAATAAATAAATAAAATCTTAAAAAAAAAAAAAAAGCACTGTATTTGGGGTCACTCCGTACTGATTTTGTATCCTACCTCTGCTCACTTACTACCAAGGACATGTGGTGGGTTACTTATTCTTTCCAAGCCTTAGTTTGCTTAGTTGTGAAATAGTCATGAAAATATCTAACTTATAGCACTGTGAGGATTTAAACAGAAAATGTAATTAACATAAACTGTAGTAATAAAAAATATAAGGTGCCTAGTATTAAAACTAACAAAAGATGTGGGATTATGAAAAAGAGTATAAAATTTCATTGCAAGGCATGTGAAAATACTTAAAGAGAAAGAAGAAACCATGTTCAAGGATAGGAAGACTCAATGGTGTAACACTGTCAGCCCTCTTCAAAGTAATCTCTTCTTCTTTTTTTTTATTATGTTATGTTAATCACCATATATTACATCATTAGTTTTCAAAGTAATCTCTTCTAATGCAATTCAAATTATAGCCTCACCTGGGCTCTTTGTTGAACTTGACAGGCTGATTCTGAAATTTATGTAAAAGGAACAGACTAAGAATAGCTTAGACAATTCTGAAAAAGAATCAGATAGGAGAGTCCCTCTCCCACACACCAAGACTAAATAGAAAACTACAACAGTTAAGGTGGTGTGGTGTGACACATGGAAGGATTAGTGAAACAGACTAGAATTCAGATTTGGGAATTTGATATATGACAGTGGTGGTTTTACCAATCAGTGGGAAATGCCTGAGCTACTTGATAAATGACTCTACAATAATTGGCTATATGGAAAAATACCCCCCCCCATACACACACAGAGACCTCTTCTTTATAGTACACACTAAATTAAATGATTTCCAGATTGATTGAATATCTAAATGTATACAGCAAAACTTAAGAATTTTGAAGAAAATACAAAAGAATTTCTTTATGACTTTAGTACAGGAAAGAACATATTAAGCAAAACTCCCTGTGCCAAAACTATAAAATGAAAGATTCTGATACATTTGATTACTTTAAGTTGGAAACTTTTGTGCATGAAAAGACACCATAAACAAAATGAAAAGACAAGACACCCTTTGGGGGAAGATATTTTCACACATAATTGACAAAAGATTTGTATCAGAATACATAAAATACTCCCATAAATGAAGAAAACAAAAGATAACCCAATGAAAAGATGGACAAAATATACAAACATACTCTTCCCAAAAGAAAAAATACTGTATCTGTTAGATATATGACAAAGGGTTCAGCCTCAGCAATTAACACTGAAATGCAAATTGACAAGTGAAATGGTATAAACAATTAAAAAATAGAACTACCACATGATCCAGAAATTCCACTTCCAGGTATTTATCCAAAGAAAATGAAAACCCTAACTTGAAAAGATATCTACCTCCCCATATTCACTGCATCATTTTTTATAGATTCCAAGATATGGAACCAACCTAAGTGCCCATCAATAGATGAATGGATAAAGAAAATGTGGGATATATGCCCAGTGGAGTATTATTCAGCCACAGAAACAAATGAAATCTTGCCTTTTGCAAAAATATGTATGGACCTTGAAGGCATAATGCTGAGTGAAATAAGTCAGACAAAGGCAAATATCGTATGATCTCACTTACATGTGGAATCTAAAACAAACAAACAAGCAAAAAAAACTTATAGGTAGAACAGACTGGTAGTTGCCAGAGGTGGGGGGTGAGCAAAATGGGTAAAAGAAGTCAAACAGTTTCTTGAGGAAGGCAAGATGGCAGAGAAGTAGGGGACCCCATTTCAACTGGTCCCCTGAATTTAGCTGGATAGCTAAAGTTTTGAACACAGAATCAGCCTGAGAGGTAAGAATATATATCTGGATCTCTACAAGCGGAAAAGTGACTGCTTCTTGCAAGGTAGGATGTGTGGAGTCATGAAGAGATATTGGAAGATGAACAGAAGGAGGAGGGAGCCTCCATAAGCTGGCTCCTGGAAAGTGATATAACAGCAGAGCGCAAAATTGGAACCCTTAGAAATCTGCTGTAGTGAGAGACGTCCCCCTCTGAAAGGGGCTCTGGAGATGAAAACACAAAATTCTAGGTAGGGCATTGTGGTCTCGGGATCCGAGGAGTCACAGAGCAAGCGGGGGTGCCTGAACTGCTAAAGTGCCCGAGCAGTGGAGCCAGGAAGTAGGAGGGGACTCTCAGCTAGGATCACCACAAACCATGGGCTGGGCCAGTTGGTAATCGCTCTTTTCTTGAGCAGCCTGAAAAAGACTGGAACCTGGGCTGCCACCAGGCAGTTGCTCACAGGGCAATAGTGGCCTGGAAAGGACATTAGGGCAGCCCACAGACATGATTCAGGAGCTTCAGGTGTGCACGAGCCCGAGGGCATTTGCAGTTTTAGAGGCACAAAGGACAGTGGCACTCCCAGGCCCCTGGGACAAGCTCTGAGAGAGTTGCTGTGAGTGAGCGCCACGGGAGGTTGTGGTTTTGGGGGGCGCATACAGAAGTGGAGACTGTTTGTCCTGGAGGGTTTATTAAAGGGCAGACTGTGATTTTTCTGCTCTGGGCCAGAGGTTTGGGCACAGCCATTTTTGCTCTGATCCTCTGAAAAGGTGGGGAAAGCCTCCAGGGAACAAAAGCCACACAGAAGACTGGTTTCCACTGAGCCCATCCCCCTGACAGTGGGTGGGGCAACTCCACCCAGGCAGGGTTACCTGAGAAACTGCATAGCAGGCCCCTCCCCTAGAAGACAGTCTGGAAGAACAGGTGGATGACAAACCTATAGATCCCACAAGACTGTAGAATTCTAACTCCAGAGGAAATAGTATATTGAGCTCCAGGTGTTGCCTCATGACTCATTTATTTTTCAGATAAAATTCTCCTTTTCTTTCTTTTTTCTTTTTTTCATGCTTTTCTCTCTTTTACTTTTTTTCTCATTTCAACTAAATGCTTATTATACCAACTTATATTTCTTTTTTTTTTTAAAGATTTTTTTTTTTTTAAATTTATTTGAGAGAGAGCATGAGAGGAGGGAGGTTCAGAGAGAGAAGCAGACTCCCCGCCGAGCAGGGAGCCCGATGCGGGACTCGATCCCGGGACTCCAGGATCATGACCTGAGCCGAAGGCAGTCGCTTAACCAACTGAGCCACCCAGGCACCCACCAACTTATATTTCATAGTCACTTTTTAACTTGTATTTTTTTCACATCTACATATTTTTATAGATATATGCTTCATTTTAGTCCTTTTTTTCACTCTATTCAATTTTATCATTATATGTATGTAAGTTTTACTTCCCTTGAAATTTTGGGATGTAGTGTCTTCTGACACACAGATCAAAATTCACCCAGGAACATGTGGAACACCCAGCTTTGTCCATACTGGGAGATTATAGTCCCTCTTCCCCTCCCCCCCTTTTTTCTTTTTAAAATTTTATTCTTGGGCGCCTGGGTGGCTCAGTTGGTTAAGCGACTGCCTTCGGCTCAGGTCATGATCCTGGAGTCCCGGGATCGAGTCCCGCATTGGGCTCCCTGCTCGACGGGGAGTCTGCTTCTCCCTCTGACCCTCCCCCTCTCATGCTCTCTGTCTCTCATTCTCTCTGTCTCAAATAAAAAATAAATAAATAAATAAATAAAAAATAAAATTTTATTCTTGTGTTTCATTTTGGCTTTGTTTTTCTGTGGTGGCTTCTGACCACTCCGGACTTTGCTAGGGTGCATCTTGCTTGAGTCATGGTTGATATTTTGGACTCTGTTCATTCACCCATCCATCAGTCTCTGGACAGAATTACAAGAAGGAGGAACTCACACAAAAAAGAACCAGAGGCAGTGTTCTCTGCCACAGAGCTAATTGATATGAATTTAAGTAAGATGTCAGAGATAGAATTCAGGATAGCAATCATAAAGTTAATAGCTAGGCTTGAAAAACCCACAAGAGATCATATAGAATCTTAAAGGGCAGAAATGAGATCTAATCAGGCTGAACTTAAAAATACTATAACAAACAATGAATCATGGAACACTACATCTAAAACTAATGATGTAATGTATGGGGATTAACATAAGAATAAAAAAAATACTATGAATGAGATGCAGTCTAAACTGGATACTCTAACAGCTTCTGGTCAATGAGGCAGAAGAGAGAATAAGTCATCTAGAAGATAAGCTGATGGAAAGGAAGGAAGTTGAGGAAAACAGAGATAGGCAGCTAGAAGCCCATGAGAACAGACTTAGAGAGATCAATGATGCTATGAAACATTCCAATGTCAGAATTATTGGTATCCCTGAGAGGGTGGTGAGAGAGAGAGGGGTAGAAGGTACATTTGAGCAAATCATAGCTGAGAACTTCTTAATCTGGGGGAAGGAAACAAGCACTCATGTCCAAGAGGCAGAGGACGCCTCACAAAATCAATAAAAATAGATCAGCACCCTGACATATTACAGTGAAGCTTGCAAATCTTACAGCCAAAGAAACTATTCTGAGAGTAGCTAGGGAGAGGAGGTTACTTACATATGGAGGGAGGAACATCAGACCTGTCCACAGAAACCTGGTAAACCAGAAAGCGCTGGCAAGACATATTCAGGATACTAAATGAGAAGAACATGCAGCCAACAATACTTTATCCAGCAAGGCTGTCATTCAGAATGGATGGAGAGATAAAGAGCTTCCAGAACAGGCAGAAACTGAAAACAATATGTGACCATCAAGCCAGTCCTACAAGAAATATTAAGGGGGGGTTCTGTAAGTGAAGAGAGACCCCAAGAGTAACATAGACCAGAAAGTAACAGAGACAATCTACAGAAACAGGGACTTTACAGGCAATACAGTGGCACTAAATTCATATCTTTCAATAGTTACTCTGAATGTAAATGGGCTAAATGCTCCAACCAAAGGACACAGGTTATCAGATTGGATAAAAAAAGCAAGACCCATCCATATGCTGCCTACAAGAGACTCATTTTGAACTTAAAGACACCTCCAGATTGAAAATGAGGGGATGGAGAACCATTTACCACACTAATGGACCTCAAAAGAAATCTGGGATAACAATCCTCATACCAGACAAGTTAGATTTTAAACCAAAGACTGTAGCAGGAGATGTAGAGGGACACTATATCATACTTAAAGGGTCTATCCACAAGAGCTAACAATTGTAAATATCTATGCCCCCAAAGGGGGGCAGCCAATTATATAAACCAATTAATAACCAAAATAAAGAAACATACTGATAATAACACATTAATAGTAGGAGACTTCAACACTCCACTCACAGCAAAGGGCAGATCATCTAAGGAGAAAAGCAACAAAGAAACAAGAGCTTTGAATGACACATTGGACCAGAGGGACTTTGTAGATATACATAGAACATCCCACCCTAAAACAACAGAATACTCATTGTTCTCAAGTGCACATGGAACTTTCTCCAGAATAGATCACATACTGGGGCACAAATCAGGTCTCAATCAATCCCAAAAGACTGAGATTATTCCCTGCATATTTTCAGACCACAATGCTTTGAAGCTGGAACTCAATCACAGGAAGAAATTTGGAAGGAACTCAAACACTTGGAGGTTAAAGAGCATCTGCTAAAGAATGAATGGGTCAACCAGGAAATTAAAGAAGAACTTAAACAATTCATTAAAACCAATGAAAATGAAGACACATCGGTTCAAAATCTATTGGATACTGCAAAGGCTGTCCTAAGAGGGAAGTACATAGCCATCCAAGCCTCTCTCAAAAAATTAGAAAAAATCCCAAATGCACAAGCTAACCCTACACCTATAGGACCTGGACAAAGAACAGCAAATAAAGCCTAAACCAAGCAGGAGAAAAGAAATAATAAAGATTAGAGCAGAAATCAATGAAATAGAAACTGGAAGAACAGTAGAACAGATCAATGAAACTAGAAGCTGGTTCTTTGAAAAAATTAATAAGAGTGATAAACCTCTGGCCAGACTTACCGAAAAGAAAAGAGAAAGGACCCATATTAATAAAATCATGAATGAAAGAGGAGAGATCATGACCAACACCACGGAAATAGAGACAATTGTTAGAACTTATTACCAGCAGCTACATGCCAACAAATTAAGCAATCTGGAAGAAATGGATGCATCCTGGGAAACTTATAAACTACCAAGACTGAAACAGGAAGAGGTAGAAAATCTGAACAGACCAATAATCAGCAAGGAAATTGAAGCAGTTATCAAAAACCTCCCAAAAAACAAGAGTCCAGGGCCAGATGGCTTTCCAGGAGAATTCTTTTTTTTTTTTTTTAAAGGTTTTATTTATTTATTTGAAAGAGAGAGACACAGCAAGAGAGGAAACACAAGCAGGGGGAGTGGGAGAGGGAAAAATAGGCTTCCTGCAGAGCAGGGAGCCCACTGCGGGGCTCGATCCCAGGACCCTGGGATCACGATCTGAGCTGAAGGCAGGCGCTTAACGACTGAGCCACCCAGGCGCCCCTCCAGGAGAATTCTACCGAACATTTAAAGAGGAAACAATACCTATCCTACAGAAGCTGTTTTAAAAAATAGAAATGGAAGGAAAACTTCCAAATTTGTTCTATGAAGCCAGCATTACCGTAATCCCCAAACCAGACAAAAACCCCATCAAAAAGGAGAAGTACAGACCAATATCCCTGATGAACATGGATGCCAAAATACTCAACAAGATCCTAGCCAATAGGATCCAACAGTACATTAAGAGGATTATTCACCACAACCAGGTGGGATTTATTCCTGGGATGCAAGGATGTTTCAACATTTGCAAATCAATCAACATGATAGATCACATTAAAAAAAGAAGAGACAAGAAACACATGACCCTCTTAATCAATGCAGAAAAAGCATTTGACAAAAACACCATCCTTTCTTGATTAAAACTCTTCAAAGTATAGGGATAGAGGGAACATACCTCAATATCATAAAAGCCATCTATGAAAAGCCCACAGAGAATATAATTTTCAATGGGCAAAAACAGAGCTTTTCCCTTAAGGTCAGGAACATGACAGGGATGCCCACTCTCACCATTATTGTTCAACATAATACTGGAAGTCCTAGCCTCAGCAATCAGACAACAAAAAGAAATAAATGGCATTCAAACTGGCAAAGAAAAAATCAAACTCTCTCTCTTCACAGACGACATGATACTTTATGTGGAAACCTAAAAGACTCCACCCCCAAATTACTAGAACTCACACAGCAATTCAGCAACGTGGCAGGATACAAAATCTATGCACAGAAATAAGTTGCATTTCTATGCAATAACAATGTGACTGAAGAAAGAGAAATTAAGGAATCGATTCTATTTACAATAGCACCAAAAACCATAAGATACCTAGGAATAAACCTAACCAAAGAGGTAAAGGATCTATACTCTAGAAACTGTAGAACACTTATGAAAGAAATTGAGGAAGACACAGAGACAGAAAAACATTCCATGCTCATGGATTGGATGAATAAATATTGTGAAAATGTCTATGCTGCCCAGAGCAATCTCCACATTCAATGCAATCCCCATCAAAATACCATCGACATTTTTCACAGAGCTGGAACAAACAACCCAAAATTTTGTATGGAACCAGAGAAAACCCTGAATCGCCAGGGGAATGTTGAAAAAGAAAACCAAAGCTGAGGGTATCACAATGCCTGACTTCAAGCTATATTACAAAGCTGTGATCACCAAGACAGCGTGGTATTGGCACAAAAACAGGCACATAGATCAATGGAACAGAATAGAGAGCCCAGAAATGGACCCTCAATTCTGGTCAACTAATCTTTGACAAAGCAGGAAAAAACATCCAATGGATGGAAGTATAAGGTATAGCGTGGAGGACCATAGGGGAAGGGAGGGAAAACTGAATAGGAAGAAATCAGAGAGGGAGACAAACCATGAGAGACTCTGGACTCCGGGAAACAAACTGAGGGTTACAGAAGAGAGGGGGTGGGGGGACGGGGTAACCAGGTGATGGGTATTAAGTAGAGCATGTGTGGTGATGAGCATGCAACTAATGAATCATTGAACACTACATCAAAAACTAATGATGTACTATATGTTGGCTAATTGAACAGAATAAAAAAAATTAAAAAAATAAGAGATGGTTTCTCTAAAAAAAAAAATCAAATGTACAAACTTCCAGTTATAAAATAAATTAGTCATGGGGATGTACTGTATAACACGATAATTATGATCAACAGTACTGTATGGCATATTTTAAAGTTCCTAGGAGAATAGATCTTAAAACTCCTCATCACAAGAAAAAAAATTTGTAACTATCTATGGTGACAAATGTTAGCTAGACTTATTTTGGTAATCATTCCTCAATATATACAAATATCAAATCATTATGTTATACCCATGAAACTAATATAATGTTACATGTGAATTACACCTCAATAAATTTTTTTTAAAAAAGGAAAAATGAGATAGTATTTTACAGTAACCAGCTTCAGTATGATGATACCAAGTGAAGAAGGAGTAGAGACTCTCCGTTACTGTTGGTGGGGGATAAAAACAGCCCAGAACGATTTTAGAGAGTCATGCCCCTGCAGGATGATGGGTATGACTCTGTAAAGTTAAATGCACCACCTTATAAAGCCACCAATCTCACTCCTATGCATTTGTCCTGGAAATGCTTTAGCACAAGTGCCTAAGGAGACATTTACAAGGACTTTATTGAAGCTCTCCTTGTAAAAGCAAAAATGTGGAAACAACTAGAAGTATACCAACACAACAGACTAAATGAATACATTTTCTCATGGTACTGAATGCTATACAGCAGTTAAAACAAATGGATTAGAGCTGTACATGACAATACGTACCTCTGAGAACAATGTTAGGGAAAAAAAAGCAAGCAACTGTCAAATATATGTGAACAATATAATGTCATTTATAAAAATTTAAAACCTGCAAAATATTATTAAAAGTGATTCTGTTATGTTCATAGGAACTAAAAAATAATATAGGCATATGAATAATAAATACCAAATTTAGGATAGTAGCTCCTTCTATAAAGAGAGAGTTGATGGCATTCTAGTAAGGATACATAGTTTCGATAAGGTCTGTAATATTTAATAATTTAAGGTCAGTGGTGGAAATATTTTTTTATAATCTCTGGAATTTTTATATGCTTGAAACTCTTTAGAAAGAAAGATAGTGTACATAAAGTGAATGGTACATATTAACATACGGCTGTGACTATTAAGGAGGATTGAAAATAAATGATTCTAATATTAAATATTTACCTCTGAGAGGAAATTTTTTAAAATAGTGCACTTTAAAAGATCTCCTGCACTAGCTTTTTTTGTAATCAACATGTCTACAGAGAGAATTAATCAATCAGTAACTTTTTTTCTGGGCATGTATCAAGGAACTGGCCAGCAAGCTACTTACTGTGAGTGTGTGTGGGACACAATGGGGGAAGAATACCTAGCCTCTAAAATAGTTGAAATAAGGAAGAAAAAGGAGAGAGAGAAAGAGAAGGAGAAAAGAGCAGGAGAAGAAGGAAGAGAAAGATAATTATTTTAGGCAGGATAGAGTTAATCTGCATAATAGGATGACACTGCTATTTTTACTTTTTTATATTTATTTGAGTACAGTTGACATACAACGTTACATTAGTTTCAGGCGTACAACACACTTCAAGATGTGTATACACACATACACACACACACACACGAATATTATGCAGCCATAAAAAAGGATGACATCGTGCCATTGACACGACATGGATGGACCTAGAGAGTATTATACTAGGTGATATTTCTATTTTAACAAGCACACTATTTCAAACGTAAAAATGAAGGCTATCCCTTTCAAAGTATCCCCCTAATGACATAACATTTATCCTGGAAATGCCACTAATAATTAAAATATTTTTTGAACTTCTTTTAGAATTACCTTCAGAGTATATAGCACTCTAGTTTGAATTTCTATAGTGGGAATGATGTCTAGGAGGCAAATTGGATTTTGAAGAAGAGCCAAGAATAGTGGTCAAGTCAGGTGATATGGCTTTTGGTAAATAACTAGATACGACCACATAGTAGGCCTTCTCTTTGTTTTCCATAACATAAAATGGCAACTAGCATAAAATGGATGAGGCTGTTTATGACCAGTGTGGGTGATCCGGGGAGTCCTCCCAGCTGCCATAATCTCTGTCCAGCGCCCGAGAGCGGAAAGAATCAGTATCCCTGACCATTGCACTCAACTTTGCCTCAGACACTGGCTGAAAGCTCTTTAACACAGGGCAGCTGATCTTCGTCACATCCTGCCCCATGACTCTGTGTGGCAGAAATGGGCTGTTGCTCACCAGTACTATTTCCTCTAGTTGTGCATATAGATTTGCTGGGTCCTGCTCAAAGTTAGCTTGGGGTCACTTGATTGGATTTTGGCCAGTAGCATATGGAAGCCCATTCCAGTCCTGACCATAGACCTCCTGAGCAATTGTCCATGTTCTTTCTCAGCTCATAATCAAGCATTCCAAGATGGCAGACTCACACAATGGAAGGAGCCTGGATTGCTGAATTACTATTTGGAGCAGAGCCTCCATGAGAGCTCCCTGGCCTACATTAGAATATGATGAGTGAGAAATAAACTTTTATTATAACATTAAGCTAATGAGATTTTGGAATATTTTGGTTATGCAACATAGCCTAGTGCATCTTGACTAATGCAGAGGCAATTCCAAAGAACAAGTTCCAAAACTATTCTAAGCAATGGAAGCAGTATCATAAACCCAGAATTTTTTAAATTGGTATTGAAGCACAACATTCATTGTGAAGTATATCGGTGCTGGTGGTTTTACTTGAAACATGGCATTATATTTTAGAGTCACATGATGTAATGTTGTGTGGTAAATATGCATGTGCTAAGAGCTACATTTCTCCTGAAAGAGCTGGACCTTGAGGTCAGGTTAGGATTTGAAGGATTTGAATGGGTAAGAAAGAGAAGGGAGGGCATTTCAAGGAGAAGGGAAATGGAAGCACAGGAAGAAAAGTCTCTGAGTGAGTGCAGAGAGACAGAAGCAGCTCATTAAAAAGAGGAAAAGATACCCCCTCCCTGCTTTTTAACCTACACAAAGTAATTAAGAACAGTCGGATCATGTAACCATCTGGTTTTGACACATACAGATTCCACTTAATGTCCGTCCATGTACTTCAAAACTCTGAAAGTATTTCAAATTGTTATTCAAGGCAAAGAGGCTTCTGGAAGTCACAATATCTAAAGCTAATGTTTACTAAGTATTTTACACGTTGCAGGACATGAGCTCAGTGCTTTCAACTGGAACACTCCGCATTAGTGTTCCCTGGGAGCTTGCTGGAAATGCAGACTGTCAGACCCCACCTCAGACATACTGGAACCATATCTGCATTCTAACAAGATCCTTGGGTGATGTGTATACATGTTAAGGTTTGAGAAACACCGCTTCGAATGCTTTATTACAAACCTACACAAGCCCTGTGATTCCACTCATGTCATCCTACTTCAAACACCTCCAAGTATTTCATATCATCATTAAAAACAAAGAGACTTCTAGAAATCATAATACCAGTAGGTGGTATTTACTGAGTATTTCACATGTTCCTCAAAAATTCTATGAGGCAGGCACAGGTATTATAATTAACCCCATTTCAGTAGATAGGAAATAAGGCTCTCAGAGATTAAGTAATTTACCTCCCAAATACAAGCTAGTGTTAACTATCAGATGTGGGGATGGGATTCAACCTATGTCCAGCTAACTCCAGAATCTAAGCTTTTACATCCTACATGAGTGGTCTCTCCTTGTGCTGTGAAGACCTTTGTGGCCAGAAATTAGGCTCACCAGTGACAACCAACGTGACTTGAGCAACATGCTTAATTGGGAAGTGTGGCAGAGTAACCTGAGACATCTGGAAAAGCAACTGTGAAAGGAAATCTTTGTAAAGGTGAACAGATGAATAAATGCATATTTAAACACATGAAAGAACACCCATTCACACACAGGTAGATATCCCAGCATTAATATGTAACAGTGTAATTGTAAGTGTTGCCTGAGAACTTTAGCAAGTAAAGTCCAAAGGATGATTTTGTATTTCTTTCTGAGGGAGAATTCAATTATTTGGATATCTCCTCATTTATTAAATTTATTAAGCCAGGAGGATAAGAACTGGGAGTTGATTTAACAGGACACCATGGTGACCAAGATGAAAAGTGCTGTGGTTTGACTTACTGCTAACCATTTTTATGGCTGAGGGCACCTGCTATAAAAGTTTACCACAGGGCTTCTCAAAAGTTCGACTGCATCAGAACCACCTGAGGAGCTTATGACACAGACTGCTGGGCCCCATCCCCAAAGTCAGATTGAGTAGGTCTGGGGAAGGGCCCCACGGTTTTGCATTTCTCATAAATTTCCACGTGATCCTGCTGCTGTTGGTCTGGAGACTACATCTTGAGGAACACTAGGCAGTATAATGTTCTGAAGTACGCGTCAGACTCCGAGAGCTAGGTGTCCGTTTGTGCACAGGTAAGCCTTCCCGTGGGCAGAGAAAATAAAGAAGGGTGATGGAGAGCATCGGTTTTCTCACACTGCAGGCCTTCCTTGGGGTAACATTTCTCATTCTTTCTGAGCCAACCTCTTGCTTTTAGCTGGATTTCAAGAAATACCTGAGAAGCATGAATTTGTAGAAGGTTCAGGCAGACCTAAGTTTGCTCTTTCTGGCCTCTCTTCTCAGCTCCGGCTTCTCTTCCTCGTGCAGGCCTTCCCTCTGTCTTAGCCCCTCACCCTGGCTCCCAGCCATTCTGCCAACATTTACTGCATCGCACACCTGGCACATTCTAACCCTAGTAAATCAAAAACTAGGTATTCTTCTTACTGTACAGATGGAAAAACTGAGCCCCAGAGAAGTCAGATAATTTACCAAAAATGATGAAGCCAGGAGATAGTGAAGTAGGGTTCAAGTTCAGGTTTTTATGTCTCCAAAGCTCTTTTTCATTTCTCTGCACTGCTCACTTAGGGGTAGTGATTGTCCACATTGCCTGCTTATTAGGATCATACTGATGCCTGGGCCCTGGGTGGCGGCATTTTTTTTTAAAAAGCTCCCCAGGTGATTGAAATGTGCTGTCAGGATTGAGAACCAATGCTTTATGAGTATCTGTGTGAGTCCATTAGGTATATGTGTGTGTGTGTGTGTTTGTGTCTATGTATATATATGTGTGTGTGTGTATATGTATATATATGTATATATTAAATACAAATAATATGATTTTATTGTTTTTTTTAAAGATTTTATTTATTCATTTGAGACACAGAGATACAGAGAGAGAGAGCATGAGCAGGGAGAGAGGCAGAGGGAGAAGGAGAAGCAGGCTCCCCGCTGAGCCAGGAGCCTGATGTGGGGCTCGATCCCAGGACCCTGGGATCATGATCTGAGCCGAAGGCAGATGCTTAACCATCTGAGCCACCCAGGCACCCTGATAATATTATTTTAAAAACATATTTATGTAACATATTTTATATTTATATATAATATAAAGATATACAGTATTATTAATATATTTTTAAAATATGTATATATTTTAATAATTCTGTTCCCCCCCCCAACCCTTTAACCCTCCCCCCTCATAGTGGAATGATCCCATATTTGAAAGATAATTTAAGATCTCACCATCAGGAGTAGCTTTGTCTAGGACATCCAAAAGTTTCTTGAAAACACAGTTCCCACAGATTGTATTAACAGGTAGGGAGATTATGATTTTGAAACACTAAATTTTCACAACACAGTAACTAGATTGAATAGCAGAAGTAGAGCCTCAAACTCTAAACTGAGTCTACCATTTACATAGAACTGATGATGATGGTTATTCAATTTTCTGTAAGTAATGGTTTCTTATTAATAAAATATCCACTTTACCTTGTTGGATGGTATAATTGTTTCTAGGGCCCAGCTCAAAAAACTATGTTCTGTTTGTTTGGAGCCCCCCCTCCCCAGACTTCAGCTATATGCCTTTGAACATGAGGTATACCGAGTATTCTTGTTATTTCTCATTTGACCGTGGCTGAGAATGAAGTGAATGACCTAAGATTTTCTTTTTGGGCTGATAATGATTTTATATATCTAATAAATGCAATTAACTACAAAACTTAGAGCAAGGTATTTGAAAACATGAAGGCTTAGAATCAGGCAAAACTAGATTAAATCTGGTTTTGCCGCTTGTTAGCTGTGTGAATGTGGGCAAGTCTAATGTCTTGAGTTCTCATTTCTCTTATGTGTGGCTGTTGCTATCTTCTTGGATCAGTTGTTATGAAGCTTAGCAGACAGGATATAGCAGACCGTCTATGGAAGGCAGCTATTTGTATGTGTAATAAAATGCTGGGGACTCACATTTGAAGTTCAAGGCTCCACCTGCATGCTTCTCTGGAATTTCATATTGTGTGTTGGAAACATGAATTTACCCTTTCCTTTACTCTTCTACCTCAGTGTGTAGCATCACCATCACTTGACCCCTCAGTGGTGAGAGAGCTTGGAGTCAACCTCAGTGCCTCCTCCCCACTTCATCCCCTCTGTGTAGCACAGAAGTGTTGTGAGTTCCCTGTCTTCTTGGCCTCTTAAACCCAACTCTCTTCTGGTTCTGCATTCTGTTCCAGTCCTTTTATATACTTAGAATGTTTTTCTTCCTTCACCTATTCAACCTATTCAAGTCCTACAAAGGTCAGTTCCAGGACTTTGACCTCAGTATCTTCTTCCCACAGATTTCCAGTCACAGTGAATTGTTTCCTCCTCAATACATCTTTGCCACACTGTTTAAAAATTGCCATATGATGCCAAGCATGATCATTATCTGCACTCATTTATCTGTTCCCATCCCAAATTTCTAAAAGATTTTGAAGACCAAGACCTGGGGTTGTTTATCACCTTATTCCAGACACGGTAGAATCCAGATACTATTGGGCATCAGTGATTATAGGAGAATTGGGATTCTGTCTGCCTTATTCACCCTTGTATTCTCAGTGCATAGCACATTGGATAAGTGTTCAAAAAACATTAGTTGAGTCAGTGAGTAAGTAAATGGGGAAAAAGGTTAGAAAGAAACTCTATACAATCTAGAATGGTATTTAATATTCTGCGTTTGATTTTGATTGTCACTCCTAATTTTGTAAAACATTGAATCTGTTTTCGGCAGAGCTAATGTTACTTTTTATGTAAAAAGCAATGGAATATAAAACCTTCTCCAAAAAGTGGAATGCTGATAATGCTGAAAACAAAGCAGCTAAGAGCCAGAGGGACACACACATGCATGCACACACACACACACACACACACACGGCTGAGCTGTGGTATCATACAAATTGAAGGAGAAGCTATTCCTATAACAAGTGACTAGCAGGAAAGCACTTTGTAGAACACTTTAGAGAGAAGTAAAGTTTTCTTAGCAAAAAAGATGGGAAATTTTATGTGAGCTGACAGTGATAGTTGATGCAGAGACTTAGACTTTCCTGTTAACAATATTACAAGAAAGAAAAATCTCACATGAACTGGCATGGGACATAGAAGCACATGAACAGAACCTGAATCATGAAAGAAGAAAAAAAAAAAAAACGAAGACTATCTCTGGCTATGGTAAAACTTAAGTTCCTCAGTGAGGATATACCTCAAATTAATATCAGAAATTTGATAATGTCAAATTAAGATGGGATGGGCCACAGAGAGGCTAGCTCAGAGATACCTGTTGGCTCAACAATATACCTTACCATGGGAACCACTGGGTAAGGCTCCCTCTCCCCCACAAAGCATTTAGGTGAGAATCACCAAGGCTCATCTCATTGACTTTCCTCTTTCTGTATTTAATGGCTGACCAAGTCTCCTTCAGAAGGACACATTCTTCGGATAGTATTGGTATCCTTCAATAGCTTGTTTTTCCTTTTCCTTTTTAATCTAAAGAAACATCTTATTGCAGGTTAGCCTTGATACAATTTAGTGTATCTTTTTTTTGTCATCTCTGAGTGATGAGTTAAAGTGACATCGATAGCCCAGGGGCTGTATCTGTGTTACACATACTTCCCCTCCATTTGTAGTCACTGACCCGACCACAGCAAGGGGCACATGATTGCAAGCTAGGTGGGTCATAGTTCTCGCTTCCCTTGGTTGGTATTGGTCCAAGGAGTGAGCACAAAGTCAGGGCGATCAGAGTCCTTCCCCGGGCTTTTCAAACTGAGGTAGGAGAAAAGAACCTTTAGATCACGATGCTGTACGTAAGCCCAGAACTGTCAGCATCCATGGTTCTAGTGGTAAGAGTGACTGAGTTCAACACTCAAAGATAAGCAGAGTCTGTGGTTCCACAATCCCCAGATACACCTGCGTCCTTTCTGGTTACACACAGTGCCAAATTCCTCTCCCTCTCCCACAATACGACTTAGTTTCCTCTTAATTTGGTTTGATTTAAAGAGTCCCAATAAATATATGTTACATTATGCATTGATTTTGAAATTTAAATCTCAGAGAACAATTTTATTCTTTTTACATCCTGCATCAGCAATGTTTAGAATACAAACACAGCTCTACCTCATTCATTGCACTCCAGCGCCCTTGTCCTTCAGCCCGGCCCTCAGACACGCCGGACCCCTTTCTTCCCCCAGGCCCTTGCACCTGCTGCTCCCTGGAATGACCTTCCCTTCCCTTGCTACTTTGACACCCAGCACATGCTCAGTATTTGAGTCTCACTCGGTGCCACTTTCTCAGGAATGCTTCCCTGACTACCTTTAACAAAGTCGTCTTCTCCAATAAGCTTATTGTTTTCTTTATAGTATATACCCTTACGTGTATTAATCTTGTTTGTCATCCTTCTTGCTCCATAGCACATAAGCTTTATGACAGCAGGACCAATCTCTAACACTCCCTGCCTCCTTCCCAGTGCCTGCCTGGCATGGTGCCCAGCTCATAGGAGACGCTTAAACATTTGTGAAATATTAAATTAAAATGTCATTGCAATTGCTACATACAATTATTGTTAACAGTATAACATTAACTGTATGCACTTTATATGCTTTTTATGCCATGGCATGCTTTAGCTATTTTCAATCATCCTTTGTTCTCCCATAAAGTTCTGAGTCAGGGCATTCCTTTGGATAGCCTCACCTATAGACCAAGGAGACCCTACCCGACTGGGACAGGTGGGATTCTGCTATTCAGAATGGAGAGGGCAGGTCGGTAGCCTCTCATAGAGAAAGCTGCCTGCCATCATAAAGAGCTCGAAGCTAAACCCTAAGTTCAAAGAAGATTTCATAGAGAGCCCAGAAGACCTTGGCGAAATGCATCATTTACTGCAGTTTTTTATTATGACGCTAGGTGGCAGGTGACTATGCTCTTGGATACAAACAGGAGTCCTGGGCATTGTAGTGCTTACCCAATGCTGGATAACTTTCTCTGTTGACATTAAATGTCAACAGGGATTTTAATCATTTGACAAGAGGGTGAGAACTGTGATAAGGGCTTTGCACTTGGTCTATGAAGAGTAAGAGGCATTCTGAAACTTTCCTTTCAGATTCACAAAGGATATGTGCAATGTGAGAACATTAAAAAATTAATCCAGTAGAAAAATTAATGTCAGCTCCAGGGTACCGCCAAGAGAGATAACTTCTGTACGATGAAACTAAAATCACTATTTTCACTGCAATAACGGCTCTGTGCCTTTTGGACTAATAATCTAATTCAGTAAATAATTGATTGTAACTTGCTTTTCTCTTTTCAGCTGAAACGTCAGGGAGATTAAAAAAAAATTCTTACAAGTAGAAACTGATTGTTTCCTTGGTAACCTTCTATGCAGAGTTCTGGGCTTGGACAGCCTTTATTTTCTGCCGAGGCCACAGAATATTGGAGAAAACAATATTCCACTGAGGGACACACGCAAAAGTGGATTAGGTATTCCCTTTTTGTTTAATAAAAATCTAGGGAAGGAGGAGCAGAGAGAGAGGGTTAGCAGTTTAAGATGTTTTCATTGGTGGCTACATATCTGGGACTGCCTCGCCTTCAGACTTCAGAATAAAAGCACCTGTTATTTCCTGCCCTTTGAAATATTTATTAATCTGTGAGTCACTGTTTACTGCTCTTTAACTGATCTAATACTTAAACCTTAGAAAGCTTTCTTCAAATAAATGTGAATGAGCCTCTTCTGATCATAAGGACCAGGGAGAGGCTCAGGTTTGCTCAGATGATTAGATTGGGTGGAAAAGATATGCAGAGAAAGAAGGAAAACAGGAACCACATACAGCCAGTCCTTTCAGAAAAATAGGACCTGGAAGATATTTTAGGTGAGAACACAGCCCCAGCCACCAGGTGTCCTGTCAGTAGGTCAGTGCCAGAAATCTATTGCTCTTTCTCTGGTTTTTCTCCATTTCTGTCACTTTACTTTTTCATCTCTGCTTCTGCTGATCCTCCAATCATCAATGATTTTCTTCCTGCCTCTGAACTCACACTTGGTAAGACAGAGGGTCCATGCTTGGTGGATCGTCATTCCCACTCTTACTGGACAGAGCTCTTGCTTGAAGCCACATGAGTGATTGGCTAGCCTTGGGTTAGGTCTGATTAGGGTGGAAGGACCATGGGGTGCAACGCGTACACGAGAGACCTTTCTGTATTAGACTGTGTATAAGTCAGGTTTCCAGAAAGGGAGAGACTAAAACTGAAAGGCACATTCATTGATGGGACCAATGCATTCCACCCCTTGCCCATCAGGTATATCACACTTTTTGTCTTGGACATATGTTTCAGGAATAGCCACACAACCTAGTTAAACCACCGCGTGTATACTCACCTACCCAAAGTCGAAGTCAGTTACTACATCCAGGAGAAATGATATAATCACTTCAAATTTGCAGTCTGAAGTCAATGACCTTTGAATTTTTTTTTAAACCCAACCCCGATAAAGCACTAATGTGCGATGTTTTGGGTAGAGACGAAGGGGAAACACGGGGAATGAATGAGCTCTATGAGGGAAAGGAGAGAAGGAGAAGGAAAGGCAAAAAGATTTCCCTGTGGCGAGAAAGGGATAGAGGTCTGTGGGCAGTAGATGTACCTGCACCCAACTCTGAACTCCAAGCAGGTGGCAAGACATCAAAGAGACCATGGTGAGGCACCTAGGGAAGGGTATTTCCAGCCTCTACAAACCTTTATGTACCTTAAAGTCATCAGGCTTTGGGGGACCACTGTGGGCTTTAGGCAAAGTCAGTGGTGTCCATGATGGATGGAAGAATTCAGATGCCAGAGAGGCAGGTGGAGGATGGAGACGTTTCCTGGACAGATGGTAAGACTTCCAGGTTCTTATCAGACCTGAATAGGGAGTTTCAGTATTACCTCCTGATAACTTGGTTAGATGTATCCTTGAATTTATATTTCATCTAAGTTATAGAAATGGGTACTTCTTAAACCCTGAGTTTATGGATTGGAAATCATACACGTGCACTGTTGTGAGCACTGAAGACAGCAGTGAATGCAGTCAGCCGAGGGCATATTGGAACCCTAGACATCGGATCCCCCTTTTCTTCAACCTCATAAATTAAGATACCTTTTGATCAAGTTATGATTTTCACATTGTATGTTTTATAACAAATTTAAATTTTTCTATAAACATAATCATAACTCTAAAAGTCTCACCGAAGTTGTCTATCAGTGATTGTCTTAATCATCTCAGGAAGCAATAAGGGAGATACTATAGACTGGGTAGTTTTTAAGCAACAGAAATTTATCTTCCACAATACTAGAGGCTAGAAGTGCAAGATCAGGGTGCCAGCATGGTCAGGTTCTGCTGAGGGCACTCTTTTAGTTTGCAGACAGTCGACTTATGGTATCCTCATGTGGCAGAGAGCAGAGAGAAGACGCAAGCTCTCTCAGGACTCTTATAAGGGTACTAACCCCATTATGTGGTCTCTATCCCATGACCCCATCTAATCCTAATAACATCCAAAAGCCTCACCTCTTAATACGATCACCTCCTAATATTATCACAAGGTAAGGTCTCAACATATGAATCCGGTGGGGGGCGGGGGGCGCAAACATTCAGTCTCTAACAGAGATCATCTTCATTTCTTCTCAGAGAAAAACAGAAACAGGGCCATGTTCATTGGTTTGTCATGTGGCATCCAGCCCACGTGGCCCAGCTCAGAGGCCACAGAGAGGAAGAAAGGAAGTAGAAGCCGACTACTGCACGCCTTCTCGAAGAAATCAGGGTTATAGTCCTAGAAAAAGGGCAGCTGAGGGAAGAGCTTGTTTCCTGCAGTGCATAGATGGGTGGAACAGGACAGTCCTTTTTGGTCCTGGCCATAGTGGAGGCTGGGTGCAGGGAATGAGCTGGCCCGTGGGCAGATTTGGGACCCTGTCCCAACTCGGAGGGAGAGAAGTCTATGAAAAAAAAGGCCTAAAAATATCTTTTCATGCATTCAGGACAAAAGGAAATGAACAGTGGAGACAGATGACATCTTCCTTCAGGCTGACTGTAAGCTCTCATCAGCCATAGGAACCAGAGCTTATTTATAGAATTGCACTCCAGTTTTGCTGTGTCTGGGCAGCAAGTCCAACCAATTCTAATCAAGCAGGTTATACAAGCTCCTATTACAATAAATTCCCATAAAATCAGTGTCTGGGTATAGAGCCTCTGGGGCATGCGAAGGGCCACGTTGATCCTCCAGGATGGTGGAGGGGAGGCTCATCTGACTTTACTCCTGCTATCCCCCACTTCTGAAGATCCCTCCCCCCTCCGCTTCCCCCATCCCTCTTTCCCTCTTTCCTTCCCCCTCCTTCCCTCCGGATTCCTACCGTGATGGCTCAGTCCTGGTGCCAAACCACAGAACCACTTTGATCCTCGCTTTACCCATTTATAGAGGGATGATGTCTACTTAGCAGGGTTACAGTGAGGCCTGAATAAACCAGAACACATAAGCATCCCTGCATGGGAGAGACACTCAGTAATTATTTGGTAGGAACTAAAGAAAGAAGAGAGAAGGCAGGGGCTTAAGTGCTGCCCAGTACACGGAAAGAGAAATCACTCCATGGCGGGTTGCTGGGTGGCAGAAGGTGAGGAGGGTGAGTCAGAGCAGACTAGTGAAGAAGTGTGATGTTGCAAGGTGCCGGCTGTTGCTGCTGCTGCTGACGTCATTCGAAAGAGATAGAAGGCTACCTCTCTAGTCGGTGGTAATTAGAGGAGCTCCCCAGGCACTTTATGTAGCTGGGATGGTAACCTTCGCGTCTTGCTTGAGACCAATTGCACTTTGTATAATTATATCCTGACAGCAGGTGCCCAGCTACATGGCTTTTACAAAAAGATAATATTTTCTTCATTGTACTTTCTGAATTAACATTTCACTTAGGTGAATGCAGAAAAGATGACAGCGTGCAAACTGCTTTCCTTCTCTTTCTTTGGGCAGATGGGCATATTCCTGGGCAGATTGTGACATTAGGAGAATCTTGAGAGTGAATGAAAAAGAAAAGGTGTTCTGGAAGTATTTTCATAATGCTTCCCGATACAGTCTTCATAACATGAAGAATATGAGGTCATGGACGCTAAAAGTAAAAGATGGTGCATTCCTAATGGTCATCTGGCTTGGACTGAATTGTGTCCTCCCCAAATTTGTATGTTGGAGCCCTAACTCCTAAGGTGACTGTATTTGGAAATAGGTTCTTTAAGGAGGTAATTTAAGTTCAATGAGATCATAAGGGCGGTACCCTGATCCAATAGGACTGGGGTCCATAAAAGAAGTGGAAGAGACACCAGAGATCTCTCTCTCCCTGTGCACACACAGAGGAAAGGCCATGGGAGGACACAGTGACAAGACAACTGTCTGCAAATCAGGAAGAGAGGCCTCACCCAGAACCAACTTGCCAGCACCTTGATGTATCCAAAACCTCTTGGCATCCGAGGGCTCTCAACACGGTTCAGTGGGCTGATGGGCTGGAGCCTCTACTCTCCCAGACCTACCTCAAGGCACCCCCGATGATACATTTGGAACACAGAAGGACAGAGCATCGTGCGGCAGGTTCTATCATTTGCTTGGCTGTGGTTGGTTTTTACTGGCACATCCACAGGGACCACAAATAGCTTTCCCCTGTGTTATCATTTTCAGTGTAAAGTGTTTGGCTAACATATGGAAGTAACAAGAATAGGAAAGAATGATAGGGTTCCTTGCTCATTCTTAGAACATCACTGTTTTTTAGAACATCATTGTCTTCTTTCTGCATTCCAAGCAAGTTCTAGTTGGAAGAGAAAGTATGTTCTTGTGGAGGTGTAAGCGCTGCTTCTTAGTAGTAGATGTAACATGCTTATCTTGTACTTGTTTTCAATCTTCTTGAAATCTTATGCATTGTGGATCTACTGGAATTCTGTGCCCTTCGGACACTGCGAATGTTTTATGTGAATGGGGTCGTCCGAAAGAGCTGACACAATTATTGCATGCATCTCCTCTGCTCAGGGACATGCTCTATTGTCCCGTTGGACTTGATTTGTGAAACATACATTCAAAGATAAAATCAAGAATTTCAAGATGGTGACAGCAGAATGCTAAGTCAAGTGTGGGTTCCTTCAAAGCAGAGCTCTCTGCAACTGTACATTTTGCACACCCATGACGCTGGTCCTGATGACAGTACCCTGAGAAATTTCTATGCTCTTGTTGTCTATTCCATGCTGGAGACAACACAGTGTTCCATGGGAACACATCACTAGAAGGGAAGAAGAGAGGGGGACTTTCTACATACAGGAGCCGACCCTGGAGTTAAAGCTTCAAGGATGAGAAATGTGGAGCCACCCCAACAACAAAGAAGAGCATTATAAAAGGAAAAACAGCAGGTACAAAGATGCAGAGGTGTTATAAAGCACTGTGTGTTTTGGGAAACTACAGCTGTTTGATATGGTTGCAGTGCAGGTGGACATGGGATCACAAAGGAAGTTGACTCAAGGAGTCCTAAAGGAATGTGAATGCCAAATGAAGGAATTTAAACTATCTAGAGAGCTATGCAATGTCATCAGAACAGTATAGGCAGAAAAACGACATAAAAGGATTTGCATTCTCAAGGGGTCTCCGTGATAATTATGTGGATGATAGGCTTGAAAGAGGGGAACTAGCAAGGAAAGCCAATTTGAAGCCAGTGCTGTGCTATGAGAGAGAAGCTAAGACTTCTTTAAGCTAAGATTCTTTAATTTTGTCCTTTAAAAAATGTCAATTGAGAAAGACAGACCCATATTAAGGAATGAGAGTTAAAATAGTAACTGAAGAATTAACTAAAGCACAATGCCATTTACAGTAATAACAATTGCTATAGAGTTGGGTTCTTATATCATCTCTAAGCCACTCTTTTCAAAACACTGGACAAATGCTTTGACAAATATGGATATGGGCTAAATTTTATTATTCAGTGATCCTTCTGTTGCCATTGCCAAGGGTTTACTGCTGAACAATTCTGTGCATGTTTTAGGCTATGCTGGTTGATCTTAAAGCAAAAGCTATGAAAACAACACCACCACCACCACCACAAACCTGCCAGCCAGGAATTATGCTTCCAACACTGCTTGGTTGTTGCATAAATTCTACTTATGTAACTTTGCAAGGAGTTGGGGAACTGAAGCAAATATCCAAACTCATTCTGGCTTCCTCACTTTTTTCTTTTAAGATTTTATTTATTTATTTGACAGAGACAGAGAGAAGGAGAGAGAGAGAGAGTGAGCACAAGCTGGAGAAGCAGGAGGCAGAGGGAGAGGGAGAAGCCTTCCCTGCTGAGCAGGGAGCCTGACAAGGGGCTCCAGGGATCAAGACCTGAGCCGAAGGCAGCCGCTTAACGGACTGAGCCACCCACGCACCCCTGGCTCCCTCATTTTTGATTTTTCTGCACGCAAAAAGCTTTGATTTCCCCCTTCTATTTACTTTCCCTCTTTAATCCTTCCCGTTAAATGTAATTCATCAGAGTAGTGCATTGCTACCTTTTTCCATGTAACGGCCCACAAAGAAAATGATGATATTGGTAGGCACTCTGGGGTTAAATGGATAAGACCACCTGCAACTGTAGCAACTGATCTGAGGGTTCTGGCTGAGTCAGTCTCCATCCATGTGCTTTGAGGACTGAGGGAGTCGTTACCTGAGTGCACCTGCAATCCATTTGAGCACAGCAGCCTACCTCAGCCCATCCACAGTAAACTGTAATGAAGAATATTTGGCCTTTCCAAGTAGCAACGTTAACTAGTTCAGTGCTTTTTTATGTTATTTTATTTTATTTTTAAAGATTTTATTTGTTTATTTGAGAGAGAGTGAGCGAGCAAGTGAGAGAGAGAGAGAGAGCGAGCACATGAGTGGGGAGAGGGACAGAGAAAGAGGGAGAAGCAGACTCCCTGCTGAGCAGGGAGCCCCTACCTGGGACTCTGGGATCAGGATCATGACCTGAGCCAAAGGCAGGGGCTTAACTGACTAAGCCACCCAGGCGCCCTTAGTTCAGTGCTTTTTAAACCTTAATATGCTTATGCAACATCTGGGGATATCATTAAAAATGAATATTCAAAAAAATACATATTCTGCTTCAGGTCTGAGGTTCGGTATTTCCAATAAGGTTCCAGACCAATGCCAGTGTGGTTCATGGACCATACTTTGGGTAACAAGGAACTGGATGATTCAATAGTTCAACTTGCTCTGGAAAAATTATAATTTTTTTTTCTTTCTTTCTTTCTTTTTTTTTTTTAGGGAGAGACAGAGTATGTGATTGGGGAGGGGGGGAATGGCAGAGAGAATCTCAAGCAGGCTTCATGCCCAGTGCTCAGCATGGAGCCTGACTTGGGGCTCAATCCTACAACCCGGAGACCATGATCAGAGCCAAAATCAAGAGTGGGACACTCACCTGACTGGGCCACCCAGGTGTCCCAAAATTATAAAAATTTTAAAAGTTAATATAATTTTGAAAAATTACAAAGCTCATAAAATTTCCTGACTCTTAATATTGGTTACCAGAATACCAGAAACAGTGTTAAACAGCCTCTTTCAAGTTATAGGAAAAACTCAACATTCCTGTTTGAATAAAACTGTCTTGTTTCAGTTTTACACATCCAATATATTTGAAGCTTCAAATTGTTGTCCTTCGTGACTAAAACCTATTTTAACGGGATTATAACTGACAGTTCCTCTTGTGGGAAGCACGTGCCTTGAGGAGAGAGCACTACAAATTTGGTTTCCTTGTAATCAAAGAAAGAGGTGAGAGCTGATTATTTAGCAAGACTTTTGTGCTAGATGGAACACACTCAAAGAAAAGCTATAGTTATGTTAAACATTACAATATTCTCCTGGTCCTTGACTAGAGAAGTTATGCCATTAAAAGAATCACTTGACCTTAAACAAAATACCCTTTTTTCCTCCAACTGTGACTAAACTTTTTGCTCTTGAAATTGTTACTGTTTCTTTCCAATTGTCAGGAATGCAGATTCAGAGACTTAGGTGTTATGTCCCATTTCCAAATGGAAAAAAGAATATTTTTAAGGCAAATGTAAAAATTACTTTCACATAAAGCTGAAAGTGGCATTTAAGAGAAGCTCAGTGGCATTATAATTTCTTTGAAAGAGAAAGTGAATTCCCAAGATTCAAAACATTTTGAAAATAAAAATTTAAGCTTTCTATTTTTATCCATACCAGTTTTTGAATAAGAGAAACCGTGAAGAAGCTGAGATTGCAAATGAAACATACTTCTATTCAAATTAAAATCATGACAATTTGGGACATGTTTACAAAAATATTTATTTATATAAGATCCAAACTCTTTTCTTCAATCTCTTTGAAAAGCTTACTGAACATTTGGCAATTTAGTCTATGAATCCTTGTAACATAAGCATAGAGTGAGACATTTGAATGTAAATTGATTAGTAGGGAATGAATTTGACATTATTTAGAAATCTACTAGCTTTAAAGTAATGTAAATGAGATAATTGTTTTCTGAATGAAAATGACTTTGGAAGGAATGGTAGTTGCAGTAATAAGCTTGAAAAGCTGGGAAAATTGTCTAACTTTATAACCCAGGGAAGAAAAAAAAGATATGTGGGAGGGCAAATTAATGATTCTGGGGGCCTAAAAATTTACTAGACATTTGAAGGAAATAAATTATGACATGAACTGTAGAATTCAATTAACAATTTATGGAGGTCTCCCTTCCAAGCAGAGATTGAAAAGGTGGGCAGGGATTCTCTATATGGAGTCAATAGTTGATTAATTTCATATCAATCCTTTTGAAGATTGCATAGAGAAATCATGGGACGAAATGCTTTGACTCTGGATGAGTAGTTTTATGGTCAATAAATTGTAGTACATGGTGTTTTACATTAGAGGAAAGGACAATCAGATTTCATGCTCCAGAGTGTAAATTGATTACTCTCTTGGGATCAGAACATAAATCATTTTTTTGGCTTTCTTTCTGTAATTTCATCCAGTTGGTAAAAAGCTCCTTTTTTTTTTTTTCTTATCGGCACCAAAAGGATTAGACTTAGACCATGATAGTTAACAAATGACAAAGCCTGGTGAACTGATACCTTATTTTTATGAAGAAAATATGAATTTAACATGGGTTATAACATCTACTTCAATTGTACAGGTTTTGGTTAATGAAAGAAATAACAACACCCCAGAAGCTATTATTTCCTCCGAAGTGATTACAGTTCAGGTAATCACACCTAGGTGGAGGCTGGATCCTGGAACCAGTTTGAACAGCTAGAGTTCCAATAAGGGAAAAAAAAAAAAAAGCTGAGCTATACCTGTGGCAGGCATGGGGCTAGGCACTTTGCATATACAGTCTCATACGAATGAGTATGTGTAAGAAGGACTATTTTTCATCAAAATAACTCATCTGAAACAGTTAAGCAGAACTTCCAGAAATATTCCTTATTTAAATACCACACACCATTAGAACAAAAATGAAGAATGCTCATACCTTCGTAATACTGGGAATTTATCATCAAAGTTTCTCAATACAGCAATTTCCTCCTGACTTGAATATAATTATTTCTTGAAGTTAAAATCTCTTGGAACATGTACCTAGAGCTGAAATTGAATTTACAATTTATTATGATTAATTATGTTCAAAATTCTTATTAGTTACCCATTTCCTACCCATCTTTCTGCCTAAGACACAAATGTTAAAAAAACAATCATTTTCCTTCAGTGCTCCAACAATTCTCCCCTCAGAAAGATGACACTCAGAATATTCACCTACTTACATGAGTAGTAACCAATCAAGAAATATTTCTTATTTTTTTTTTCCTATACTTAGCAGCATGACTATCCTTCCACTAGTCAGGAAGTCTTTATTTGTTCTCTCTAGGGAACCACTTTAAACCCTAGCTGTTTACCTGTTGAATAATACATGCATTATTACGATATTGTATGGGATTTGCAAACTCTAGGCTCCTGCTATAGACCCTTCTGAGCTCTAGGAGTCAATAGCTCTGGAAGCTGTAATGGGTTACTGTTAAGTATAGGTCAATTTTGCTTTTCATAGCTATTTTACATAGCTTTCTAGCTGATGTGGTAAATTGAGAATAAGGGTCTTATTGTTATTTGTTTTTTTTTTTAGAGAGAGGGAGAGCGTGCACGTGCTTGAGAGAGAAGGGGCATGGGTGGGTGAGGAGGGGCAGAGGGAGAGGGAGAGAGAATGTTAAGCAGGCTCCACGCCCAATGTGGAGGCCCATGCGGGGCTAGATCTCATAATTCTGAGATCATGACCTGAGCCAAAATCAAGTCAGTCACTTAACCAACTGAGCCACCCAGGTGCCCGGGAGGGTCTTATTTTCTGAAAACAAATCTCTATTGCTTAAATAACCAGGGCACTCTAGAAACAAATAAGAATATGTTCAGTAATAGCTGAGTAATCTTGATGAAGTAGAAAGACCGCAGGCTTACACTCCACTAAGTCCGGGCTTGAAGGAAGTTTTACCACCTCGGTGGTCTTGCCCATGGTACGTGGTCGAATGTATTTCTCTTTCCTCATCTATAACATGGAGATAATGCCTCAGGGTGCTCACTTGCAGTTTACATGGAGTAACTTACAGATAGGGCTTAACAGAGTCACTGGCTAACGCCAAGGAGGGGCCTGATGCATGGTATTATTGTTATTCCTCTTCTCCACCTTTTCTGAGTTAACCCCTGATTAACTCTAGTGGGTACGTAATTTATACGGGAACTACTGCTTGGGATCAGCAGTCTTTTGTCCTTCACTTTGGTCCTATTGTAGGGTCAGGGCTATCAGCGATGTGGCTGCCTTTAGGAAATAGTTGCTTTTACGAGTTGCAGTCTTCTGCCCAGTGGTTACTACATTCCCAGCTTACTCAGATGAGCTGTCTTCCTCACCACACTGTTGGTGCAGCAAGATCTTGTATCTGATTCTCCTAAGTACCTGGATTCTAACCCACATTGAACTCCCAGGCTAGGGGATGTGACTTCCTCTTCTACATTGTGGATATACTGTTTTTTGTTTAATCTCATTTATATTATAATAATTCTTATCAGCCACTCAATTTAAAACTCCCCTGCCATGGTTATATTATGGTACAACACAACCTGGTGAAAAGATTCTTTTCTGAGACCTGAAAAGAGCCATCTAAAGAAAAAAAGTTTTAAAGCAGACATAAACAATTATTTCCAGACACAGGGAAAAACAAAAGGTACTTCTTGAAAAGTTACCAACCTGTCCTCTAATTGGCTCTTACAGAGTTAGTGGTATTACCACCTGGTAGCTGTGTGACCTTGGGTAGATAATTAACTTCATAGTGCCAGAAATTTCTCATTTGTAAAATCGGATAATAAAAATGTGTACAAGGAGCTAGTGTGGTTTGTCCGTTAAAACATTTGAGTGATTTTGTTTTGTTTTCCTGACCTAATATCCTTCTCTGTGAAATTCTTTCCTCTTCTGCTTCACACAGTGTAGGTATTGCCAACTCTCTTACATATTTACACAAAATAAATATTAGGGGAGTGAATGAATGGTGAGTGCTAACCTCTAGGGGACATCAGAATTCCATAGCTATCAAAAATAATGATGAGAAAAAAAATCAGCCACCCATTATTAACTTTCATCGCTCTGTCTTGCAGCTATGACAGAAGGCATGCCATAGAATAAAGAGTACTAGCTTTTGATTAAAGATGGTAGACCTAGAATTTGAACCTAGGCACTCAAACTCCAAATCCCATGTTAGCAAGTTTCCAAGCTCATTTAATTTCTCAAAATATGTTTGCAATAGAAAAACAATTAAATGTTATGAGAAGACTCTCTCCCTTGAATAGAAACTGTCATACGAGTCGTCACATTAACCCTTATCACCAACACTCAACTCAACTCCAGTTCCCGGTACCAACTTCCTCTCCCCACAAAATGAGAGTAAAAAATAAGAATGAGGGAAGAAGGACACCAGATTCTGAAAAGATAAAAGAAGATTTAAATGCTCTAAAGTACAATAAAGAGCTTTTTGTTTAAGGTGGGATGTTCGGAAGGAGGTGAGGACCATTTCAGGATTTGAAAAATATATGAATTAACCATTCTACTAGTAATTACTCAGGCTTTACTCATTCTACATTTACTTTTCTGTCTTCTCTCATTTGGGATTTGGGGTAGTGACTATCAAAAATTTTAGTGGTATAATTTCCTATTTTCCAAATGAAATACTTTATCGCACCATAAGACAAGCAAAACATTTTTTATACAAGCTTAGGCATTGACATTCATAGCATTTACTTATTAAATGGACAATGAGAATGTACATTAATATTTCGGTGGTTGCCAGTGTGTTAAAATTTTGGCATGTATCATATTTTAATGTGTTTGCTAGTTAGGTTTTAATTACAGTTTAAAAAATAACTGTTTAAACATATTTTAAACGCTCGTGACAAATGCTTGCTGGGCCCCAGAAGCACCTCTGAGGAAGAAGTGTCACAATCTGCAAACCACTGATGGAGGGAAATGCAGGCCTCCAGCCCCCCCCCCCCCCCCCGTCCCAATACATAATGAGATGCTGTTCTCCCGTTCCTGAGTGCATTTATGCCGGTCCACGCTCCTGGCAAAGACACAGGCAGCAGGCTCCATTGATTTTAGACACACAGAGAGTCACTTATCCGTATGCTCAGGGTGTTTGACGCTGTGGTCCTGCCCGGTCACATATTAGTCACTTTCCGTTTGTGACTATGAATATAAAGGAGGCATTTTTTCTGAAATATGGATCTTGTTTCAACAATTAGGGGTAAAGAAACCAATAACCATTTTTTCTTCATTTATCATGTAGCCAAACAAAACAGCTTCAGTCTGTGGCCTCTATATATGCAAATGAAATATTCTGCCCCTTAAACCAGTTCCCAAGGCCCCAATTCTAAACTGAGGAAAGCAGATAAAAATAGGATGGGAACCTTGTCTCCCTTCCTCTTCTTCCTTGCTTTTATTGAGGGTCACTTATCCCAATTTAGAGAATCTAGAGTTTTAGAGTCAGAAGGAAACTGAGAAATCACACAGATTGATGTCTTGCCTCTACAAAACTCCCCCAAATAGCATTTCCGATGGCCTCTGTTTGAACATTATAGTGCATGTTGCTTACTAACTCATCATTCCACCCTTGGACAGTAGGAATTTAGAGCAAATGCTCCCTTACATTGCGTATGCTGCAATTTGGTCAGTCACTAGTTGAGGACATTCAGGTAGTTTCCAAGTGTTTTTCACAACAATGTTGCAGTAAGCATCTTTGTAAGTATATCCATAATTCTGGATTTATTTCATTAGTATAGATTCCCACAAGTGGAATTGCTGAATGAAAGTATATGTGCACCTTCTTTTTTTTTTTTTAAGACTTTATTTATTTATTTGAAAGAGAGAAAGAGAAGGAGAGAGAGAGAGAGAGTGGGGGGAGGAGCTGAGGGAGAGAATCTCAAGCAGACTCCATGCTAAGCTCGGAGTCCAGCGTGGGGCTCCATCCCACTACCCCGAGATCACGACCTGAGTGGAAACCAAGAGTTGGTCGCTCAACTGACTGCGCCACCCAGGCGCCTCTGCACTTTCTTTATTTTAGTAAATAATGTTGGATTACTTTTCAAAAAGGTTGTGGTAATTCATATTCCATCAACAGTGTATGACAATCCCTATTTTCCCTCTGGATTGAATGAAGCTTTCAAATTGTTGCCCACCCACTAGCTGAAAAAATGATGTCTCATCGTTGTTTTATTTTGCATGCCATGATCACTGCTGAGGCCAAATATCTTTTCAAATGTTAATTGGTTGTCTGTGTTTGGTCGTGTGTGATTTTTGTTGCTATTGTTAAATTGTTGCCTGCTTGTCTGTGGATGGTTTATATTAGCACTTTAAAAAAACTCTTAGTTGATTAAGGATTGACCTTTCTACTGTTAGTCATAAACGTTAGTTTCTAACTTCTAACCTATCCTGCCTTATCTTCTCTGAACAAATTCATTTCTAAAGATTCTCTTAAGATGCACTGCTTGCTTGGAAATGAATATCTCACCCTACAAGTGATCTGCACAGTACAGGACCTGGCTCCTCAAAATGTGGCCCAGTGATTGACAGAACCAGCAGGGCCTGGGGCTGGTTAGACTGCAGATTCTCAAGCCCTACTTCAGGTCTGCTAAATTAGAACTTTGGTTTTATAAGATACCTAGGTAATCTGCATGCACATTAAAATTTGAGAAACATTGCCAAAGAGACAAAGAAGGGACTTTAACTCTTGATTCTGGCTCTGATATTTATACTAAGATTACCATAGCTTTTTAGGTCACACTGAGACCTTTATTCTGCCTCCAAATAAAATGTTGTTAAACTATTTCCCATCTATGTGCTTATTAGTGAAAACTGTTGTTAAACTGTTTCCCATCTATGTGTTTACTAGTGAACATTTTGTACCTAAATAAAAGATTTTATCCTTATTCCCAATAAATTTCATCATATCCCTTTCAACCCATAATTTTGATTTATCATCCGCTCTTTGAATACTGAATCTGCATTTTAATGGAGAGGCTCTCATTACTCAGTTTTGGGGGAAATTAATCTAAAACTTCGACTGAAGAGGTGTGGTAAGATCCCAGGTAAGTCCCTCTCTAGTCACTTTCTTTTGTCTCATGAAAATATTAAATCCAGTTAAGGTGAATTTTAAGACAAGCCTTAAGGGGAAAGAGAAGGAAGGAGGTATCATAATATACAACATTTAGCTGAAGATAATTATACATGTAGTGGTACTTGAGTGACTTTGTTCCTTTTTTCAAAACAATCACCTATTGACTCCTCCTTACCAGCTGCCTCTATGACAGAGAGAGGCATCAGGTCCCAGAAGAAACTGGAGAGTTGTGCTGTTGCCTCAAAGCAGCAGGGCCTGGCAACTATGACTTTGGTCCCTAAAATGATTAAGTTTCTAAATGCACAAAGTAGACATTTGAGAACCAAAGACAATTCCTCTTTGAAAGGTATACTTGACTTCCGATCTGGACAAAATGGTGTAGACCTGTTTCTCCTTGCTCATCCCCACAAAGTACAACTACAAGCCCTAGAAATAACTCAAGAGACAGCCAAAGGATACTCTGAAAGGTGATAAGAAGAAGGCATACTGGCTTGGGAGAAAGAGCACAGTGGTAGGGTGTCTTACAGGCCCTACCCAACAGAAGAAGGTGACCAAGACTTGGGATTTCCTGGACACCAACGTAGCAATAAAAGGCAGCCCAGGTCAGCTCATTTACCCCCCTTGACTGAAGGAGAGTCCCTCTGAAAACATCCTTCTGAAACCAGACCAACATCATCAGCAGAAAGAATACAGCTAGAGCCTAGCTACTAACAATAAGTGTCCAAGAAGTGCTCTCTTTACCTGCCAGGCTGGAGATCACCTACACCCCCCAAATACCAGGCTAGTGGGAGGAACTGGCAAGAGGGACCCCACCATAATGAGTGGCCCCGCCAGAAAGCCTCTTTGACCCTGCCCAGAGACTCTGGGGGTCACCTGTAGCACTTGCCACAAGTGCTTGACTAAGAAAGAAGCTCTCCACCTTCACAGGTCTGAAACTCCTCTTCCCCATTGGAAGGCATGGGGACAGTTATCAATATCAGGAATGAAACAGAGGATATCACTACAAATCCTGCAATTATTAAAAAGATAATGGAATACCGTGAACATTATGATCATAAATTTGACACCTTAGGAGAAATTAATCTCTTGACAAACCACAAACTATCAAAATTCAACCAAGATGAAATAGATAATCCAAGTAGCCCTATAATAATTAAAGAAATTGAATTCATAATGTGAAAGCTTATGAAAAAGAAATCTCTAGGCTCAGATGGTTTTACTGGAAAATTCTACTGCACACTTAAAGAAGAATTAACACCAATTTTACATAACTTTTCTTCTGAAAATAGAAGAAGGAACACTTTCCAACTCATTTTATCACACTATTATTACCCTAACACCAAAACCAGACAAAAACAGTACAAAGAAACTACAGACCAATGTCTCTCATGACTTTAGACAAAACAACAACAAAAACCAAAAATACAACTCCCAACAAAATCCTAGCAAATCAAACCTAAAAATTATTTATTTAAAAAAATTTTTTTTAAATATTTTATTTATTTATTTATTTGAGAGAAAGAGAGAGAGAGAGAGAGAAATAGCATGAGAGGGGAGAGGGTCAGAAGGAGAGGCAGGTTCCCCGTTGAGCCGGGAGCCCAATGTGGGACTCGATCCCGGGACTCCAAGATCATGACTTGAGCCGAAGGCAGTTGCTTAACAAACTGAACCACACAGGTGCCCTAAAAATTATTTAAATGAATTATATACCATGACCAAGTGGTTTTATCCTGGGTATGCAAGGCTGGTTCCTTATTCCAAAGTCAATCAAAGTAATCCAACATATCAACAAGGTTGATAAAAATCAAGAAAAACCATATAGTCATATCATTCAACACAGAAAAAGGATTTGACAAAATCCAACACTCACTCATAAAAACTTTCGCTAAGTTAAGGTACAATCTCATCTTGATAAGTAGCATCTGTAAAAGTCTTACATCATAGCTAATGTTGAAGGACTGAATGTTTTTTCCTTAAGATCTGGAACAAGGCAAGGATGTTGACTCTTGCCACTCCTATCCAACATAGTATTGGAACTTCTAGCCATTGCTGTAAGTTGAGAAAAAGAAATAAAAACATATAAATTAGGAATAAATGAAAATGTTTTTGTTTGCAGATGACATGATTGCCTATGTCAAAAATCCCAAGAAATCCACCAAAGAAACTTTCTAGAACAAATAAGTGAGTTCAGTAAGGTCACAGCCTACATGATCAATACACAAAAATCAATCTCATTTTTATATACTAATAATAGCACATGAAACTTAAAAATGCAATACCATTATAATTACTCCAAAAAATAAAAAATACTTACATGTACACAAAATATGTACAGGATTTATATACTGAAAATTACAAAATACTGTGAAAGAAATTTTAAAAAAGACCTAAATAGGGGCACCTGGGTGGCTCAGTCAGTTAAGAGGCTGCCTTCGGCTCAGGTCATGATCCCAGGGTCCTGGGATCAAGCCCCGCATTGGGCTCCCTGCTCCCTCTGCCTGCCTCTCTGCCTACTTGTTCTCTCTATCTCTCTGTCAAATAAATAAATAAAACCTTTAAAAAAAAAAAGACCTAAATAAATGGAGAGATATACCATGATTTTAGATTGGAAGACTCAACAGAGTAAAGATTCCAATTCTCCCTAAAGGGATCTATAGATTTAATGCAATTTCTGTCAAAATCCCAGCAAAATTTGTTGGCTTGCTGGCAGGATGTTTATCTATCATCTATCTATCTATCTATCTATCTATCTATCTATCTATCTATTATCTATCTATCTATCTATCTATCTATCTATCTATCTATCTATCTACCTGACAAGCTTATTCTACCATTTATTTGGAAAGGCACAGGCAGAAGGATAGACACATATATCAACCGAACATAATAGAGAACCCAGAAATAGACCTACACAAATATGCTGACCCAGTTTTTGACAAATGTGCAAAAACAACTTAATAGAGGAAGTACAGACTTTTTAACAAATGATGCAAGAACAAATGGACATCCACAGGCAAAAGGACAAATCTTGACCTAAACTTCACACATTATACAAAAATTAACCCAAAATGGATCATGGATGTAAATCTAAAATGTAAAATTATGAAAGTTTTAGAAAAAATAGGAGAAAATTTTGGGAATCTAGGACTAAGCAGAGTTCCTAGACTTGATACAGGAAGCTCAATTCACAGCAGGAAAAATGGAAACATTGGACCTCATCCAAATGAAAATTATTGCTATATGGAAGCCCTTGTTAAAAAGTTGAAAAGATAAGCTACATAATGGGAGAAAATTTTTGCAAACCACATATTCAATAAATGACTAGATGAATTCAATAAATTCTAGTACCTAGAATGTATAAAGAAGTATCAAAACCCAACAGGACAAAACCAATCAATCCAATTAGAAAATGGGCAAGTATATGAGGATTTGGATAATAAATTGTATATATTTACCATGGACTACTATTCAGCAATAAAAATAAATAAAATGCTAAAGCATAACTCATGGAAAAATCTCAAGAGCATTATGTTGATCAAAAGAGGCCAGAAACAAAGAGTATATACTCTGTGATTTCATCTATATGGTGTACTAGGACAGGTGAAGCAAATCTATCATGAAGGGGCACGAGGGAACTTTCTAAGCTGGTGTTAATATTTTCCATCTTGTTTGCAGTATGGGTTGCATGGGAATGTGCCTTTGTCAACATCCATCAGACCATACATTTATGATCTGTGCTTGTTATTTTATGTAAATTACACCTCATTAAAAAAGCATAAAAAGACAAAACAAAAAAACAAAAAGAATTAAATTTCAAGGTAACTGAAGATGCCTTCAAGTTCAAATTTTTGTCCTTTTGGGGACCCCCATAAAGATATAGTAGAAAACCATCTGGCTCTTACTAGTTGAGTCATCACATCCAGTGCACAGCCCAAGGACATAAATCAGGACAAGTTAAAAGAAAAAAAAAAAGCACCCTATGGGATAGACTCAGCAGTTACCCACATCATGGGTTGTTCTGCCCTGTCCTTCGGTATCACAGCTTTTGTCCTTCTTCCCAATTAGTCATCAAGTAACTTGTTCCTGTCACCACTCAACTCCCTGCCTTGTTTATTTCTATTTTGCCCTGAACACACTTGTTATACATTTAATGTTTCTTCCTGTTGTCTCACCAAGTCCCAGCAAGCTGTGCATGGTGCTGTGAGCCGTGGCCCCCAGGTTTGCAGACACTTGGTAGACAAGCACAGAACTCGCCTCAGCTCTGACAGGCTCTCTGCGTTCTTCAGCCTGGTGCATGCTGAGGAAAGAGTAGAGCTGTCCAAGGTGCAGAGACTAGTAGCAGGTAAGCTTTATTGTCAGCCAAGGTGCCCATGCAAGCCTTGTTTGGATGTCCAAGTCAAATGTAGTTGAGGGGATAGGGGAAGAGAAGACCAGGAGATCTCAAGCCCAACACAAAAGTATTATTGAATGGTTTCCCTTAAAAACCCTCTCCACAGTTGTACCTTTGAAGGATATTAAACTACTTGAAGTATAGCTTTTTTACAAAGTGAAGTGTTGTAAAAAAAAAAAAAATGGCACAAATTGTGTAATCAGAAAGAACCAGGTTCAAATCTTAGATGTGCAAGCTTACTCTGGGCAAATTATTTAACCTCTCTGGGCCTCAGTTTCCACATATGTCAAATCTAGAAAGCAACACTTACCTGACAGGGTTGGCATTAGATTTAAGGGTTAAATACTTATAAAGCATCTGGTTACAATTGCTGTCACATGAGAAGTGTCAATTAATTAGTTAATTAGTTTCATTCAACAATTCATTTACTAATTGATCCTATATTAATATAAACAACAATATAAATTGAGCACTGAATATATGCTGGGCACTGTTTTAGGATGCATCAATAAAGAGGAAAACTTCCTGCCCTCATGTAATTTACATTTCATTTGGATAGGCAGGCAATAAGCAAGTAAGTGAACAAGCAGATAATATAATGACAGGGAGGAACAAGAGCTATGAAGGAAAGTAAATGAGGGTAGGGGTAGAGAAGGTGGCACAGTGCTCTGTTATCATCTCCCTCTGTGGAGGTTACAATATAATAGAGACCTGACTGATGTAAGGCAACAGTCTACTGGAAATCTGTTACTCCTTCGCCCCTTTCTTCCTTGAATGGCTACAGATGGCAGAAAACTTCCCAAGCATGCAGACTCCAGGCAACGGATTCCTCAGATGATTATAACTATCCCTATGTGAATGGTCCTAGACCAAAACACACATGTTTCTTTATTTCATTCTTTCACAAGCCCCATCCATAACTATATGGAATATTTTTTTTAAGATTTTATTTATTTATTTTGAGAGAGAGTATATGAGCATGAGTGGGGGAAGGGACAGAGCAGAGGGAAAGGGAGAGAGAATCTCAACAGACTTCCACACAGAGCTTGGAGCCCAACTCAGGGCTGGATCCCAGGACCCTGAGATCATGCTCTAAGCTGAAATCAAGAGTTGGACGCTTAACCCACTGAACCACCCAGGCGCCCCTGGAATATTTTCAAAATGAATTGAAGACAACAAAACGATACCCAGAGAATGTTAGGCAAAGAGAGGAGCAGTTTACACCCTTTTTCTGGTCAAAGTGGAAAGGTATTAATGAGAAAGAGAGTTAGATGAGGTGTTCTTAAAGCACCAAATGACTGAGCTGCTTCTTTGCAAACTTCGTGTGCAACACTGCCCCCCCTCCACACACACATATCCCCACCCCACGGGAATTGAAAAGCCCTGCAAAGCATGGAGCCAGAATGAAGCCTAGATTTTAATACTTTGGAGACTTGGAACTTGGACCCATTGCAGATGACACCTCTGGCTTCTTGGACGACTCTTCAGTGCTTAACATTCAGAATCAAAGGTCGAGACACTCTAACCATTTGTCAGAAGTAAGCTCTGCTGGTTCGACCTTGCTTCTCTGCACACGGACTCACTCAGTGTGATGTCATTATGCAGAAAGGCCCCAAATTCACAACATTGTTCAAACGTGTGGGAGATCACCAGACACTGCTAATCAAAAGGTAGGAGCATTGACATTGAATGTTTCGGTCCATGACAGTGTTGCCTAAGGGTTACCCAGGTCATCCCTCCACTTAACCGGGAAATTATTCCTTCTGTCTATAAGCCAAGTAAACTCGGGTCACCTTGTGGTCTGTCGTAGCACTGTATTACATTCAAGGAGAAATATCAGTTTACTACTTCCCCCAAAGCAGTGAAAAGCAATGTAAATCTTTACTGAAGTTGCTTGAAGAAATGATAAAGGGGGGAAACTCATCACAGGGCACAGTACACATGTTTTAAGGATCTTCTTTAACTTCATTCTATTTTTACCATACTTGGGACAGAATGAATATTCACTAAAGACGGGCCTCCTCTAGAATCTCTTTTCTTCTCCTTCTTTTCTCCAGCTCTGTCTTTCTTGGCTTTTCTCCCTCATTCCCTCTCTCTCCTCTTAATTTCACCTTTGTGATCAAGTGTACTTACTTGAGTTCCAGGCCCATGCTAATGTAAACCAATCTGGCTTTTCTCTGATTCTTTTAATTTATTTTTCTTAATTTTTAAAAGACTTTATTTATTTGAGGGAGAGAGAGCTAGCACAAGTGGGGGGAAGGGCAGAGGCAGAGGGAGAAGCAGGCTCCCCGCTAAGCAGGGAGCCCGACTCGGGACTCCATCCCAGGACCCTGGGATCATGACCTGAGCCAAAGGCAGATGCTTAACCGACTGAGCCACCCAGGCGCGCCTGATCCTTTTAATTTAGCCACTCTTCCCATGACCTTGATCTCTACAACAGTAATCTAGGGCACATAGCCCCATGATCAGTGAAGAGTAAATACTGCCTTCTTCATGAACCAGCTAATGTGATGGGAAAAAGCTGTGACTACACGAATGATACTATGTTATTGGTCTTGAAATTCCTTTCCTAAAATTTTTTGAGGGCCTACTCTGTTCAGCTCAGGACATTCAGTGGTGAACAAAACATAAGGCCTTTTTACAAGGATCTGAAGGATCTCACAATTTTGTGAAGCAGATAGACAAGTTCATAAACCTGAGGTTCTCAACCACCGTGCTGTTCAACATTCACAAGTGAGCTACTGAGTTTAGATCAAGCTGTAAGTTTATCTTTGTTATGTGTGAGGATACAACCTGTTACTGTGAGGTCAGTCAGATGGAATTCGACTTAGAAGGTCTTAGACTAAGAAATACGATTGCGAGCCCGGTGCCACCTACTTAAGGGGGATGGCACCCGCGAGGCATAATCAGGCGTCTGGCTCACTGACTCATAGGAGAAATCTGCTCCGTGCACATGTAAGACGGTAGGCAGGCAGTAAACAGCTGTATCCAAACGGCAAAACACTGCCGAGGGATGCCCAAATGAAGCAGGCAGTAACCGTAGGTACTTTTACAGATCCTGAGATACTGTTCTTCTATCTTCAAATGGCTGAGCCAGAATTAGCGCACAGCACCGTCCGGCTTCCAAGCATGAAGACTTCCCACTCTAACAAGACGCGTTTTCTTGACCGCCACACGTGGCCCATTTTTGTGGCAGAAACGGGTTTGAGTGAGAAGGTCTCTCCTTGTGCTATTTCTTTCAGTAGCTGGAGTGTCAGGAATGTTTTCTGAATGTCTCTTTCTACAAAGTGAAGTTTGTGTCTGTTGGCTTGGCACCTAGAAGCCCGTGGGGAGTTTCTTCCACTCATTATCCTAAAATGCGGAACGACAACAGCTGCGGAGGTGGCAACCCGAGGTCTGTGCTCCCGGCGCAGGCGCGGTGTCCGGAGGAGACTCGGTCTGCCCACAGTGGAGCCGCTGGTTTGTCACGCAGCACTCTGCTATTTTTGGCTCTGACACCACATCAAAGGCTGTGCTGATTTCCTGTGCTGATTTCTCCCACATATATTATTTCATTTCCATACAACTTCCACTGTCCCTTCTGCTTCGCTTTGGTTAACAGCATTCTACAGAGCTATCGATTCAGTTATTATACATGTCGATAGAGATCCGTTTTAGTTGTCTTCTCCAGTCCTTGAAAATACTCCCTTGTGGGACAAAGTAGAGAGCCCCATGAAAACAGAAGAATTACACACAGAAAGAAGAGCGAAGAAGGAAGCCCCTTACCTCGTGGTAAATGAAGGCAAAATAGAATCTCCTAGCATACACCCCACCCCTCTTAGGATTTAAGGGATAAACCCACCACCTTTGCCTTCTGCCTCTTTCTAGCAAACGGATCGTGATAGCACATTTGCCAAAGATGCATGGTGGTGTGAGAGGCTTAGCTTCTAGAGGGCTAAGCCATCCTGGCTTTCTGGCGTGGATGCGGCCGCGGCTCAGAGGCAGAGCCTCTCCACTCAAAAATACTAACGACTCTCCACTACCCAGGAAGGTTTCCAAACAAAGCTCAGTGAAAAAGAAATTTTAACCCAAACTCTGAGAAATCTACATCCAAAGAGTGGATGAAAGCAAAGCTGTTCTGGTTAAATCAGGAAAAAGAATGTCACCCACCACCCCCGCCCTCCCCCCCCCCCCCCCCGCCATGGGACTCTGAAGCTCTGCCAAAGCAGGATTCAATAAAAATACCCAAATCCTTAGGTGACTCTAAAACATCTGCATCATCTGGTTCCTAATAGCGTGTCTGCATCGTCCGGGCTCTACATTCCTGACGCTGCAAAGTCTGAACGTCCTACGTGAAGACGCCTACAGGTCATTAGCTCTCCCGTGGCCTGATGTGCAGAGACGCTTACTGAATTAATGCATTACAGCACGACTGACTGTAGATGAACTAGGGGAGTATGTACATGAAAAGAAAGACACAATGTGAAGCCTGCTCTCAAAGGGCAAACAATTTGTAGTCAATAGAAAAAGTATGAACATGGGCGCCTGGGTGGCTCAGTCGGTTAAACGTCTGCCTTCAGCTCAGGTCATGATCCCTGCATCGGGCTCCCTGTTCAGCGGGGAGCCTGCTTCTCCCTCTCACTTTGTCCCTCCCCCCACTCATATTCTCTCTCTCTTAAAAAAAAAAAAAGGAAAAAAAGTAAGAGCATGTTAAGAAAATGGTGAGTAGTCAACTGGGTGGAAGCCCCTATTTTCAAAAGCAAAAGCCGGAGGATTCCATTTATGGAGGAAGTGGCATTTACAGCTTCTCAAAGGATGTGCTAGGACTGGGTAGGTAGGGGAAGGCCATGGAGCCAAGAATCGGTAATGCCATTTTGTGGTCAGGGGGTACAGGGTCTGGCAGGGAGGGCTTGCGCCGGGAGGATCGGGAAATCAGTGTGGGCAGAAATGCTGGGGCAAAACTGTAGAGGGCATTGCAAATCAGGGAGCAGAATTTGGTGCGATTTGATTTGCAGTGGGGAACCATCATCTATAAGTACTAGGGCAGTGACATGATAAAAGTGGTAAAGGAAGATCTTGAGGAGAGGCATACCATGACTCCAGTCATAGGCTAAGAAAATGAGTTTAGCAGTGTTCCGCCGATGAGAGTAGCTAGAAGGCTGCTTTAATAATGAATGAGCTCTCCTCTTTCCCGCTGATCAAGAAATGCATATGCCTACACTCAACTTCAGAAACTCCCACATAATTTGTAGCAAAGGCTGACATCAGTTCTCTTGGCCCTTCTTGTGCAGATGAAAGCAACCCAATGTTGGGCTTAAAACAAGTTCGTATGTTTGCAAACAAGTGCATGTGGGAAAAAATACATAAATAAAGCATTCCCACTGTTTTACAAACTCAGTGACAGTGTCTTGATTCCCTCTATTTTTGAATTCCGTTTGTACATTCAAAGTTATGGGAGTTTTACATTTCATCAACTTTAATTTTTAAGCCTTGCAAATATAAATGTGCTGGTTTCTGCACCAGTTTGGGGGCCATGTGGAGTGTGTATACTTTTTAAGTTGCTAACTTTTTGCACCCCTCCTTCAGCTTTAAAATTTAAATGACTTGAGCATAGTCTTTGTAAGACCCCATAGTGCCTAGCTCAGGGCTCTGAATATAGTGACTAGTATGAGAATATGTGGATCATGAAATTCTCAGACCATATTTCCAGAAGGTCCCCTCTGTCTTTGCAGAGAGGGCTGGCTTTCTCATTTAACTGCCTGTGGATCCTCCTGTTTGAAGAAGGGGCAGAAGCTGGGAGCTACACTTGTGGAGAACAGAGCAGAACGTATTGAGCTGTTGAATCACTCCTCTACACCTGAAACCAGCGTAACATTGTGTGTCAACTATGCTTCAATTAAATAAAAAAATAAAGAGAAAGAACAAGTGCAGGGGAAAAAAAAAAAAAAGAAGGGGCTTCTGGTTGTTTTCTCCAATTTCGTGTCACCAGTGATGGATTAGCATCCCCCTGTCACGTCTCCTCATTAATTTTTTCCCTTCCTGTTTTGCTTTTGGGGCTCATCTGCTTCATTGCCATGTTAATTTGAAAGAGAAGGGATTGCATTAAAGGAACATGGAATCAACAAGTCTAATATATGTATCAGACAGATTCCTAAAGTGCTTTTCTCCGAGGCAGAATTTGCACGCAGAAATTCATATTCATTAGGCCAAAGGCAGAGCGTGTCAAACCAGTTGCAGGTTTAATAGAGAGGTCAGACCCTTTTCTCTCTGTCATTCCTACTGAAGACATCATTAGAGCTACAGTAAAATAAGAGAATGTCACAGAATGTCAGCCTAGTCATAGTGCAACTGTTCTTTTTTCATTAGTGACTCAGCTGGTTGCTATGGCAACCCCACTCTAGATTCAAGGATACTAGGGCTGATGCTCTCTGCCTCTATTTTCAGTTAAGATAAATTGTGGTCCCACCTCATGGGCTCCTGCCATGATATTTATATTTGGGTCATGATAATAAAGCCAGTTGGAAATATGTCTGTTGAAATTCTAACCAGGCAGAGAGGCTTCTCACTAAAAGAGAAGTGAATATAGGATTTCTAGGTTTGATTTGAGCACCAATTATCCTGTAGGTGGGTAGGTATTCCCTTCTGCCCTGTCTGTCTCGTGGGGAGATTGCAGACCTCTCATGTACTTGTTCTGCACAGTCTCTAGGCTGGCTCCAGAAAAATCAGGCAGTCTATTTTCAGTGTCCCTTTCTGACTCACCCAGGGGTTCATCTATTTAAGTGCTTTTTTCCAAGTGGGCTCAGTATCACTTCATTTATTCACTCATTCATTGATTAATTGCAGAGTAATTATAATGGACCGAGCATTGTGTTAACCAGTACATTTAGTCGCTGTTCGTGCTCTAGCTATTCAGACACAGGGGTCAGAGAGGGAAGCAAGTTTTATAAATAAATGCTTAGAAGCCCATGTGATGCATGTTTTAGTATAGGTATGGGCATATTTTGAAAGTTCAGAGGAAGGAGAGAGTAACTCTGCCTGGGTGAGTTGGTAGATGCTTCACAGAAAAGGTGATGTTTAAGCTGGAGTCTTAATGAATGTGTTCTCTAGTTGAATGCCTCAGTAATTCAGACCTGAGGTTAGCCTGAAGGATTTTTGTTACAGCAAAGCAGCAAAGTATTATTTTGTTGAAAGTCTGCTTGCTCTTAAAAAAAAAAAAAAGTCTGCTTGCTCTTTAAATGTATCTTCATACTCTTAAACACAAAATATTTTCTGGCAACCAGGGTGGGATTCTGTTTAAAATAGAAAAAAAAATCTGGAAAACAAAGCAAGCTTCAGAAAACAGTCTTTGGAATAAGAGAAGACCCAAGTAAAAAGTCGATTTGAAGATCTTGTTGTCAGCTAACCTTTTCCCTGGAATTGATATATTGTGAGAGGCATCCATTACATCTCCCGAGTAAACAAACAAAAAGGTGCTGAACAAAAGTGTGCTATGCTCCTTATAGTTGGTGAGGCATAAAAGGATACCTCACTGGACATATTTCCGATAAAATAAGGTATTTGGTGACCCTGTGAGATTAATAAAAGCATATCTCTCTCTTGCATATTAATCATTGTTCAGAGGTAGAGGCGAGAGCTTAATGAAGTCATTATGTAGAAGACAGCATTCTTTATGAAATGTCTCACGAAACAGAGCCTCCTGATGGAACAAAATTGATATTTATAATGGTCTGGGAAAGTCCTTTCCTACTAAGCCCGCATCACTACAGAGCTCAGAAATTCAAGCAGCACCTTCTACGTTGAATATTTTCCACAGCCCGCTGACAGCAAAGAGTGCTGCCAACACGATCAGTAAAATATAAGAAACATACATCTCCATATCTGCCGATCAGATCGTGATAAGGTCTGTGTAGGCTCAAGAAGTCTCACCAATGTCCTCTGCCCAGACCCTTGAACAGGGAGGGCAGGATTGGTTCAAGGAGGGGGCTCCTTGCCAAACTGCTTTCCTTAAAATCCAATTAACAATGGGATCCAGTAATTGCAGCAGTGAGCATCACTAGTATACTGCTGTCTTTAAAAAAATATATGAATCACCCAGGACGCCTGGGTGGCTCAGTCAGTTAAGCAGCTGCCTTTGGCCCAGGTCATGATCCCAGGGTCCCGGGATCGAGTCCCACATCAGGTTCCTTTCTCAGCCTGCGTCTCCCTCTCCTTCTGCCTGCCGCTCCCCCTGCTTGTGCTCGCTCTCTCTTTTTCTCTGCTTCTCTGACAAATAAATAAATAAAATCTTTAAAAATAAATATAAATGGGTCACCTGGGTGACTCAGTCAGTAGAGCGTGTGACTCTTGATCTCAGGGTTGTGAGTTCAAGCCCCATGTTGGGCACAGGGCTAACTTAAAAAAATTAAAAAAAAAACATATTTACCTATTTGTGTAAGTAGTACATTTAATATGCTACAAAATTCACAAGTATCTAAATGTAACACGGTAACAAGTATGCCTCACTCCCATTTCCAACAGTTCAACAGTTCACTTTCTTGGAGAAGACCAGTTTCTTGTGTCTCCTTTCAGGGAACCCCATGTTTATACACACATACAAACATTTGTGGAAATAGTATATGACTATGCACACTTTCTGCACCTTAATTTTTTCACCTAAAGATCTTTCTTGGACATCATTCCATACCCCAAATGAGCTAACTCATTTTTTTCAATCAGTCAAATAGTGCTCCATTGAATGGAGGTAACATAAACATTTAACCAATTCTATCTTCATGGACATTGTCTTGGTCCATAACAGACTAGGCAGCTTATGAGCAATGGGAATTTATTTGTCACATTTCTGGGAGCTGAAAGCCCGAGGTCAGGATGGTCACCAAAGTGGGGAATCATAGCTTCTCACTCAATTTCTGACCTAAGTTAATAAACCCCAAAGCCCTTCATTGGAGGGGAGTCTGGGTCTCATCTTATTGAAGATTGGAAATACAGAATGTAAATCTTTCCCCAAGACTTTACCAAAGAACCTAAAATTATTGTACATTGGATAAAAGGAGATACCCAGACTTGGGGGGAATACTACACATTGGTTCTAATTCCTGGGTTCCAAAATGCCATTTTTGACCATCAGTTAAATTGGGGCTATGGTTGCAGGTAATAGATGGAAACTTAGCTCAAGTTGACTAACTCTGTACCAAGCTGGTCCAAGGACTCTCCTTGTGTTTGTTCAGTTCCTGAATGTCTCATAGGAACCTAGTCAAATCCCCACATTGAATCTCAGACCCTGGAATTTTCTTCCTCTTCCTACCAAGATAGTGAACCCAAACCAATATGGCATCCCCAGGGAAACTGCTAATATTAAGACCATCAAAGACTTGAAAGAAGTAGGGTGGTAACCTATCATAACCCCATTTGACTCACCTGTTTTGCTTGTGAAGTCAGATGGATCTTGGAGAATGACTATGGACCATTGTAAACTTAGTCAGGGAGTGACTCCAATTACAATTGCTTTCCTGGATGTAATATCTTCACTAAATAAAATCAGTATGGTCTGTGGCACTTGATTTCCAGCTTCAACCTGGAAAAATCCCCTTTTCTCCATAGTAATTTGCAAGGACCTCATGAAGCAGTTTGATTTTACCTGGTATGGCATAGTTCACTTTCATAGCCTTGCCTTAGAGCTATTTCAGTTCTCCTGCTTCCTTGCTCTATAATGCAGTCCATAGAGATCGTGATTAAATTGACATTTCACAAAACACACCAGTCTACTACCTTGGTGACATTATGCTAATTGGATCTGATAAACAGGTAATAGCAAGCATTTCAGATGACTTAGGAAAACACATGAAAACTAGAGAGTGGGAAATAAACACCACAACAATTCAGGAGCCCACTACTTCACTGAAACTTCTGAGTCCAGTGATCTTGGGAATGTTCGGATATCTATTCCAAGAGGAAATACAAGTTGCTGCACCTTATATCCCTGCCATTAAAAAGAGGTATGATGCTTTATGGTTTTTTTTTTTTTTTTTGGATTTTGGAGGCAATATATGTGCTCTGATCAATCTAGAGTCACATATAAAGCTTCCAGTTTCAAGAAGGGATCAGAGTAAGAGAAGGCAATCTGCTCTGCCACTTGAGCCATATGATCTATCAGATCCACTAATACTTACAGTATATGTAGCAAATGGAGATGCCATATGGACCATCTAGCAAGCCCTAGAAATAGAGAATCACAATGAAGATTCAAGATTTTAGAGCAAAATTTGTTTCAGATAACTATTTTCATTTTGAGAAACAACTTCTGGCGTTCTTCTAAGTCCTGGTACAGAGATTGAATCCCTACCATCGGACATCAGGAGATCACGTGTCCTGAGCTTTCCATCATGAACTGGGTGTTTCTGACTCACCCAGCCATAAGGTTGAGGGTGTACAGAAGCAAAATATCATCAAATGGAAATGGAATATAAGAGACCAAGCTTGGGAAGATCCAAGTAAGCTGAACAGGTGGCTCAGAAACATTTAACAATGGCTACTTTTGCATGGTTTCCTCTCTCTCAATTCATGACTTTGGTCACCTGGAATGTTCCTAATGACCAATTATCTGAGGAAGAAAAAAAAAAATCCAGGTTTACAGATGGGTCTGCACATTATGTCGATATGATCCCACACGGACAGCTGCAGTACCACAGTCACTCTCAGGAATAGCCTTATAGGACAATAATGAAGGAAAATCAGTAAGAGTGGGCACAACTATAGGAGTAAATTTAGCTGTACACTTTGCCAGTAGTCAGAGATGGCCAGAGAAATGGATGTATTCATTGGCAGCGGTTAACTTTTTGGCTGATTGTCAGCAATTTGGAAGGAACAAGATTGGCAGATTGGTGACAAAGAAGTCTGGGGAAGAGATGCATGTAGCTGAACTAAAAATAGTGAATGGGCCAAAACAGTGAAGAAACAATGTCCCAAGTAAATGGTCATCAGAGGAGGCCCTTAATAATCAGTTGAAAAAAATGACACACTCTGCATGCCAGTCAGCTTCTTTCCCCAGCCACGTCAGTGCTTGCTCAATTAGGCCAATGAGGTAAGTGGCATAGTGGCATGGATAGAAGCTATACACACAGACTTAGGAATATGGACTCCCTCTTACTAAGGCCATCCTGGCTAACACTACTGTTGACTGTGGTGTGTGATACACAGTTGGCAAGTAATCATGTGAAAAGATGTTCAACATCATTTGTCACTAGGGAGTTGCAAATTAAAACAGCTATTAGGTACAACTACACACCTATTAGAATGGCTAGAATTCCAAAACTGACAATGTCACATAGGGAGGATGATACACAGCAACAAGAGCTCTCATTCATTGCTGGTGGGAATGCAAAATGCAGACCACTTTGGAAGACAGTTTGACAGTTTAATGCAAAACTAAACATAGTCTTGACTTAACATATTATCTATCTTTTTTTAAATTTTATTATGTTATGTTAATCACCATACATTACATCATTAGTTTCTGATGTAGTGTTCCATGATTCATTGTTTGCGTATAACACCCAGTGCTCCATTCAATATGTGCCCTCTTTAATACCCATCACCAGGCTAACACATCCCCCCACTCCCTCCCCTCTAGAACCCTCAGTTTGTTTCTCAGAGTCCATAGTCTCTCATGGTTCATCTCCCCCTCCAATTCCCCCCCTTCATTTTTCCCTTCCTACTATCCTTTTTTTTTTTTTAACATATAATGTATTATTTGTTTCAGAGGTACAAGTAACATATTATCTATCAATTACACTCCCAGGTGTTTACCCAGTTGAGTTTAAAGCATGTCCAAACATGAATGTTTATACTAATTGTATTCATAATTGCTCAGAACTGGAGGCACCAAGATGTCCTTCAATAGATAAATGGATAAACTTTGTTACATCCATATGATGGAATATTATTCTACAATATAATTGAAAAATGACCTACCAAGCCACAAAAAGACACAGAAGAACCATAAATCATATTGCCAAGTGAAAGAAACCAGTCTGAAATGGCCATATACTCTATGATTCCAATTTTATGACATTCTGGAAAGGCAAAATTATATAGACAAAAAAAAAAAATCAGTGGTTGCCAGGGGTTTGGAGGAGGAGAGAAGATTGAATAAGTGAAATGCAGGGATTTTTAGGGAAGTGAAACTGGTCTTTATGATGCTGTACTGGTGGATACGTGGCAGTATGTGTTTGTTAAATCCTATAGAATTTTACAACATACAGAGCAATTTATAAAGGAATTTATATTTATAAATTTATAAAGGAAAAAATCATTTAGGACAACAGGGGGATCCCATGATAGAATGCAGACTGTGACAGAGAATCTAGATGTATTACAAATGTATGAAACAACTTCAAAGGAAGGGTTGAAGGAAAAGCTGCTGATGTACATAACTTTGGAAATGAATGGTGTTTTAAAGACTAAAGGGGAAAAGAACTGTACATAACTCATAACTGACTTGAGTCAAAATTTTCTCCATTGGGATATGGATTAACAATTCTGCTACTGCTACATGTGTGTACTGGAATTAGAGATTAAGTAAGTGGATGGCAGATGGTGGGATCCAGAGTTTTAACTGTTGGACTAGAAATATACAGATCAGCAAGAGGAATAGGCTAGAATAATCCATTTGGTTGGGGAGACATCAGTAAGAACTCGTTTAATTTAATACAAACAAATGATTACATATCAAATATTTATAGATATGTGTATAGACACACATGTTAGTATATACACATAATTGCTTTGCTCTGTCAGCAGAGAGGATCTAAATGAAATGACCCCCCCATTAACATGAGTACACCCAGTACCCAGATCTTGGTTTCCAATGCCGTTCTCCAATAAAAGGAAACAGGGCTTCTTGCAGAAAAGGCTGTTCCTAGGACTGGGGCAGGAAGCATACAAGATGAGCTTACAGCAGCTTGACAGCTTCTAGTGCCAGAAATAAGGAAGTGCTCAAATCAAATAACCACATTGATGTATGGTAAAGTGGCACACAACCCAAGTGAAGAGCTCCCATTAGCCAAAGCTGGAACAATTCAAGCTATAAAATAAGTAAAATAGTATTGAATTATAACCCAAAATATAAAATAGGTACTATTGAGCCCATACCGATACAAAGAGATGATTAAATAAATAAAAGAGGGAGAAGAGACCAATCTTTCATATAGAGAATTTTCAGATAAATTATGTAGATGCTTTCTAAAATAGATGGAGCAGTGGAACTCCCCCTCTTTATGTGTGTTCTCTGTGTTGTGACTTCCTCCCAAAGAGTACAGTATGGAAAGGGGACAAAAAGAGTAACCTTACAGTGGAGAAACCTGACAAATGCTACTTCAGCCAGGTGACCAAGGACAATATCATCAGTGATAAATAATATTGACAGTGTACAACCTTGGTATAATGTGATGAAAAAAATGTCACTTTACCTTTGTGCTCTTTTTCCCCAAAATGCATAACCCCGGTTTAATCATGAGAAAACATCAGACAATTTCCAGGAGAGGAGTTTCCAACAATATACATGACCAGTACTCTTCAAAACTGTTGAGTTCATAAGAAATAGGACAGTGTGAGAAACTATCACTAAGCTAAGAGGAGTCTAAGGAAACCTGAGAACAGTAAGTTAGGTAGTATCTTAGGTAAGATCCTGAAATAGGATAAGGACATTAGGCAAAATCTCAGGAAACCTGAATAAACTATGGATTTTAGTCAATAAGGACACACCAATATGGTTTCATTAAGTATAACAAATGTACCATATGAATGTAAGAGGTCACTTATAGGGGAAACTGAGTGTGGGGGGAGATATATAGAACTTTCTGTACTATTTGCTTTTTTTTTTTTTTTTGTAAATCTAAAACAGTTCTAAAACTAAAGTCAATAAGTAATATTGGGAGAAAAAATGAGTGTGGAATAAATACTTTTTGAGACTTAAAAATCCAAAAGAATCCAATATCAAACACACATTACAAAAAATGTCAAAGAAGATCTTTTAGGCAGAAGAAGAATGGTACCAGATGGAAATCCAGATTCATGCAAAGGAATAAAAAGCGTTGGAAATGGTAACTCATGTGGGTTGAATTTTTCCTTATTATTTAAGTTTTTTTAAAAAAAAATAATTGGCTGCTTGAAACAAAAATAAAAACAGTGTATTTTGGAGTTTGTAATATATGTGTAAATTTTATGCCAACAACTGCATAAAGGCCAGGAAGGGAGAAATGGGAATAAGTTATTGTAAGATTTTTATTCTACACATATTTAAAGGTACACGGGGGTAAGGTAAAGATGCATACTATGAATCCTAAAACAACCATTAAAATAACAGGAGTTATAACTAATGAGCCAAAAAAGAAATTAAATAAAAAAATATTCAATTAACTCATGAAGAGGCAGAAAAAAATTAAGGAAAAGGAGCACAGTACAGATGGGTCAAAATAGAAAACAAAGTGGTAGATTTAAATCCAATGATATCAATATTCACATTAAGTGTAAATGGTGTAAATACACTAAATAAAGGCAGAGATTGTCAGATTGTATAAAAAAGGAAGACCAAACTTTCAATATAAAAACATAAACAGGTTAAAAGCAAAAAGGTAGGAAATGATATAACATGTTAACACTAATCAAAAGAAAGCTGGACTGACTGTATTAATATCAAGGCAGATTTCAGAGCAAGGACTATCACTCAGGACAAAGAATAACACTTCATAATGATAAGGGGGTCAATGAATCAACAATATATAGAATTCCAAACATTTCAGAACCAAATAACAGAATATAAGCTATCATCATCCTACTTTTTCAGTTTCAAACAATTGGCATGATATAAGGATTGCACTGTCCATTCAAACAAGCTTGTGTGTTGTCTCAAGACTTTGACTCTCAAGTTTTGTTCTTTCTTTTTTAGCCATTCAATATATTATTCAATTTTGAACACCATGAGTCATACTGCTGAATTTTTAAAAGGGTGATATTTTTGACATTTGCTGTGATTGTCTTCATGCATATTTTATGAGAAAATACAAATAACAGAAAACAGCCTACATTTACTTTAACTGCAAATGTTAGTGGTTAATGGGACCAATCAGGCAGGATCATTATAGTGAAAGTTCTGTGGTCTTTTTCATATAAAAATGATGTGGTGTCACCGTATTGACCAAATATGAAGAGCTTCCTCTTAGGGTGACATGACAGCAGCAGAACCATTAAAGCAGTGCCTCTATGAGTCACTTGATACTTATTTCTCATCTTCACTTCCTGAGTACTTTTAAAGGCTCCAAACTGCCAGAGTGCAGTAACCTGATATTTCAGTCCAGTGGTGGGAAACAGAGGCAGTATCTCAAAAGTCATTCCATTTCTGACCAGAAGACGTTATAGCTGAGGGAATAATGGGAGGTCTTACATGTGACTGATGATTAGTTATTCAATATTACGTTTTTTTGTTCCTTTTGAGATTAAAAGACCCAAGTTGCAAAATTTCAGGTTGAGGTTAGTGCAGGATCATTTAGCTATTAGAACATCTCCTGGTTTGTCCACTAATTCTGATCATATTATCAATTCAGAAATTCAAGAGATGTTCCAAAGTTTAATATTTTCCAATGCTTCTTAGGCTATTGGTCATACACTTTGCTGTCCCAGTGTTTCCTATTATTAATTGACATGTTTCTAAGTGAGTGTCAAAGCAAGTAGGTTTCCAAAAGACTTCAACCATTATCTTTTCTAACAGATCAATATAGGAGAAGAATAATTCTCCTTCTATAAGTAGGCATAATATAAGGACCATATCCATATATCTTTATGTAGTTTCATATTTGTATCAGTTACCATTCACTGACCTACTTTCCTAAATGCTCCAAATCAACTGGTAATTGTCCCTTCAAAGAGTTAAAAGTCCATCCCTATAACCTGACACCATTCTTCCTAACCTCTGTGGTTGAAAGGAAGCTACTCACTAGAGGGTTTGAAGTATACCAGGTGACCCTAGTTTGTCTTATGAAGTATTTTTCTCTAGCTGAGTGTTGTTTAATCAGTGCTTGCCTTGTGTGTAGGCTCTATGATCTGAATGGGGTTTTCAGCGGGATGAGGGAAAGGACAGAGAGAATCTCTGCTTGCTAGAAGGGCTGAGAAGAGAGAGGTCTAGTGGGAGACAGGGCTGGAAGAGTGAAAGCCGCTACTGGGAGTTATTTTAGAGGAAAAGCAGAGATGATCAGGGTGGACATAAAGGAAGGTCAATGACAATCAGATTACTTCGGGAAGTGGCACCTCTGAAATGAAGGAAGAGAAAGTCATCTACCTGTTGATGCTCCTCTTTCATTTCCCCGCTACTTCCAAGATGGCAGAGTCTATAGGTAACATGGAAGAAAGAGAAAGGAGAAGAAGTTAAACTCCTTGGAGAGGAAATGAGTCATTCACTATGAGAGTTGAAAAGATAAGGAGTGTTCTTTATTTTCCCTGTGCTGCTCACAAAATAAAATAAACCAAGTGTTTTAAGAAGATGTCATCTCAAGGCCATCAATGGCTTCATTGTACACATATGTGACTCCGGTAGTACAAATTAGATGGCTTTTTAAAACTGTAGCACAATTGAAGGGGAACAGAGAGTCCTTGGAAAGCCTAAATGGGGGGAGGATGGCTTGCATATTTTTCCAACTAGAGAAAAATGTGCTAAGACATTTTTATATAATCTGCTGAAAAGGAGACCGGTTGGTTTTATGTCTTTTATTAAAGAAGCCCATTCAAATCCCATTCTGAGAAAGCCTTTTGGGGGAAGGCAGGCATGGTGACTGAGTTGGGTTAAGAGTATGTGGGACAGAGCTCAGCAAAGGTAGCTTTCAATCTGGCATGAGGCCAACAAGCCAGTTGGTAGTTAGCGGAAGTTTGACTAGTCTAGCCACTATCTTGAAAGCTTCTCTTCCTTGAAAGTGGGCTCCATATCTCAGTCATATTTATATTTCCCTAAGGCCTTTTACATACTATGTGCTAAATTTGAGCAGTGAGTAGGTTTAAATTGTATGAGACTCCCAGCTCTCATGAAAGAAGACAGGTCGATTTAGTAACTTTTATCAATGAGAAAGGGATTGTAAGTTACCATTCCAGCCCCACATCTGACTTAAATACATGGCAAATCACTATATTTTTACTCATGTCCTCCTTTTTATAAAGAATGTTCACATTGTTACAAACATCCCTCCACCAGAAGGCCAGACCCTTACTCACCCTGCTATTTGGGGGTAGGTGGGCGGGGGACTTCCTGTGGCATTATCTCCAATTATTATTAGAATTTCATGTTGTACAGATTTGATATGACAGCCCAAAAAGAATTACTTTGAGATATGCAATGGGTATACAGAAAGAAAAATGTATCATCACTCCTGTAATCCATGGATTTTTTTCAAATCTCATCACTCCTGTAATCTATAGATTTTCTTCAAATCTCATGCCTTACTTTTCTCTTTTATAATTACCTCTCCTTAATTCACTTATTTTTAAAAATTTTTTTGTTATGTTAATCCCCATACATTACATCATTAGTTTTAGATGTAGTGTTCCATGATTCATTGTTTGTGCATAACACCCAGTGCTCCACGCAGAACGTGCCCTCCTCAATACCCATCACCAGGCTAACCCATCCTCCCACCCCCCTCCCCTCTAGAACCCTCAGTTTGTTTTTCAGAGTCCATCCTCTCTCATGGTTCGTCTACCCCTCTGATTTCCCCCCCCTTCATTCTTCCCCTCCTGCTATCTTCTTCTTTTTTTTTTTTTCTTAACATATATTGCATTATTTGTTTCAGAGGTACAGATCTGAGATTCAACAGTCTTGCACAATTCACAGCACTTACCAGAGCACATACCCTCTCCAGTGTCTATCACCCAGTCACCCCATCTCTCCCACCCCACCCCCCACTCCAGCAACCCTCAGTTTGTTTCCTGAGATTAAGAATTCCTCATATCAGTGAGGTCATATGATACATGTCTTTCTCTGTTTGACTTATTTCGCTCAGCATAATACCCTCTAGTTCCATCCACGTCGTTGCAAATGGCAAGATCTCATTCCTTTTGATGGCTGGATAATATTCCATTGTATATATATACCACCTCTTCTTTATCCATTCATCTGTCGATGGACATCTTGGCTCTTTCCATAGTTTGGCTATTGTGGACATTGCTGCTATAAACATTGGGGTGCATGAACCCTTTCGGATCCCTACTTTTGTATCTTTGGGGTAAATACCCAGTAGTGCAATTGCTGGATCATATGGTAGCTCTATTTTCAACTTTTTGAGGAACCTCCACACTGTTTTCCAGAGTGGCTGCAGCAGCTTGCATTCCCACCAACAGTGTAGGAGGGTTCCCCTTTCTCCGCATCCCCACCAACATCTGTCATTTCCTGACTTGTTAATTTTAGGCATTCTGACTGGTGTGAGGTGGTATCTCATTGAGGTTTTGATTTGGATTTCCCTGATGCCGAGTGATATTGAGCACTTTTTCATGTGTCTGTTGGCCATTTGGATGTCTTCTTTGGAAAAATGTCTTTTCATGTCTTCTGCCCATTTCTTGATTGGATTCTTTGTTCTTTGGGTGTTGAGTTTGATGAGTTCTTTATAGATTTTGGATACTAGCCCTTTATCTGATATGTCATTTGCAAATATCTTTCCCATTCTGTCGGTTGTCTTTTGGTTTTGTTGACTGTTTCCTTTGCTTTGCAAAAGCTTTTTATCTTGATGAAGTCCCAATAGTTCATTTTTGCCCTTGCTTCCCTTGCCTTTGGCGATGTTTCTAGGAAGAAGTTGCTGTGGCTGAGGTCGAAGAGGTTGCTGCCTGTGTTCTCCTCTAGGATTTTGATGGACTCCTGTCTCACATTGAGGTCTTTCAACCATTTGGAGTCTATTTTTGTGTGTGGTGTAAGGAAATGGTTCAGTTTCATTCTTCTGCATGTGGCTATCCAATTTTCCCAACACCATTTGTTGGAGAGACTGTCTTTTTTCCATTGGACATTCTTTCCTGCTTTGTCAAAGATTAGTTGACCATAGAGTTGGGGTCCATTTCTGGGCTCTCTATTCTGTTCCATTGATCTATGTGTCTGTTTTTGTGCCAGTACCATACTGTCTTGATGATGACAGCTTTGTAATAGAGCTGGAAGTCCGGAATTGTGATGCCACCAGCTTTGCTTCTCTTTTTCAACATTCCTCTGGCTATTCGGGGTTTTTTCTGGTTCCATACAAATTTTAGGATTATTTGTTCCATTTCTTTGAAAAAAGTGGATGGTATTTTGATGGGGATTGCATTGAATGTGTAGATTGCTCTAGGTAGCATTGACATCTTCACAATATTTGTTCTTCCAATCCATGAGCATGGAACATTTTTCCATTTCTTTGTGTCTTCCTCAATTTCTCTCATGAGTATTTCATAGTTTTCTGAGTACAGATCCTTTGCCTCTTTGGCTAGATTTATGCCTAGGTATCTTATGGTTTTGGGTGCAATTGTAAATGGGATTGACTCCTTAATTTCTCTTTCTTCTGTCTTGTTGTTGGTGTATAGGAATGCCACTGACTTCTGTGCATTGATTTTATATCCTGCCACTTTACTGAATTCCTGTATGAGTTCTAGCAGTTTTGGGGTGGAGTCTTTTGGGTTTTCCACATAAAATATCATATCATCTGCAAAGAGTGAGAGTTTGACTTCTTCTTTGCTGATTTGGATGCCTTTGATTTCTTTTTGTTGTCTGATTGCTGTGGCTAGGACTTCTAGTACTATGTTGAATAGCAGTGGTGATAGTGGATATCCCTGCCGCATTCCTGACCTTAGGGGGAAAGCTCTCAATTTTTCCCCATTGAGAATGATACTCGCTGTAGGTTTTCATAGATGGCTTTTATGATATTGAGGTATGTACCCTCTATGCCTATTCTCTGAAGAGTTTTGATCAAGAAAGGATGCTGTACTTTGTCAAATGCTTTTTCTGCATCTACTGAGAGGATCATATGATTCTTGTTCTTTCTTTTGTTAATGTATTGTATCACGTTGATTGATTTGCGGATGTTGAACCAACCTTGCAGCCCAGGGATAAATCCCACTTGGTCGTGGTGAATAATCCTTTTAATGTACTGTTGGATCCTATTGGCTAGTATTTTGGTGAGAATTTTTGCATCCATGTTCATCAGGGATATTGGTCTATAGTTCTCCTTTTTGATGGCGTCTTTGGTTTTGGGATCAAGGTAATGGTGGCCTCATAAAATGAGTTTGGAAGTTTTCCTTCCATTTCTATTTTTTGGAACAGTTTCAGAAGAATAGGTATTAATTCTTCTTGAAATGTTTGGTAGAATTCCCCTGGGAAGCCATCTGGCCCTGGGCTTTTGTGTTTTGGGAGATTTTTGATGACTGCTTCAATTTCCTTAGTGGTTATAGGTCTGTTCAGGTTTTCTATTTCTTCCTGGTTCAGTTTTGGTAGTTGATACATCTCTAGGAATGCATCCATTTCTTCCAGATTATCTAATTTGCTGGCATAGAGTTGCTCATAATATGTTCTTATAATTGTTTGTATTTCTTTGGTGTTGGTTGTGATCTCTCCTCTTTCATTCATGATTTTGTTGATTTGGGTCATTTCTCTTTTCTTTTTGATAAGTCTGGCCAGGGGTTTATCAATCTTGTTAATTCTTTCAAAGAACCACCTCCTTGTTTCGTTGATCTGTTCTACTGTTCTTTTGGTTTCTATTTCATTGGTTTCTGCTCTGATCTTTATTATTTCTCTTCTCCTGCTGAGTTTAGGCTTTATTTGCTGTTCTTTCTCCAGCGCCTTTAGGTGTAGGGTTAGGTTGTGTACTTGAGACCTTTCTTGTTTCTTGAGAAAGGCTTGTATTGCTATATACTTTCCTCTTAGGACTGCCTTTGCTGCATCCCAAAGATTTTGAATAGTTGTGTTTTCATTTTCATTGGTTTCCATGAATTTTTTTAATTCTTCTTTAATTTCCTGGTTGACCCATTCATTCTTCAGTAGAATGCTCTTTAGCCTCCATGTATTTGAGTTCTTTCCGACTTTCCTCTTGTGATTGAGTTCTAGTTTCAAAGCATTGTAGTCTGAAAATAGGCAGGGAATGATCCCAATCTTTTGGTACCAGTTGAGACCTGATTTATGACCTAGGATGTGATCGATTCTGGAGAATGTTCCATGGGCACTAGAGAAGAATGTGTATTCCATTGCTTTGGGATGGAATGTTCTGAATATGTCTGTGAAGTCCATTTGGTCCAGTGTGTCATTTAAAGTCTTTATTTCCTTGTTGATCTTTTGCTTAGACGATCTGTCCATTTCAGTGAGGGGGGTGTTAAAGTCCCCCACTATTATTGTATTGTTGTCGATGTGTTTCTTTGCTTTTGTTATTAATTGCCTTATATAATTGGCTGCTCCCATGTTAGGGGCATAGATATTTACAATTGTTAGATCTTCTTGTTGGATAGACCCTTTAAGTAGGATATAGTGTCCTTCCTCATCTCTTATTACAGTCTTTGGTTTAAAATCTAATGTGTCTGATATAAGGATTGCCACCCCAGCTTTCTTTTGGTGTCCATTAGCATGGTAAATGGTTTTCCATCCCCTCACTTTCAATCTGGGGGTGTCTTTGGTTCTAAAATGAGTCTCTTGCAGACAGCATATCGATGGGTCTTGTTTTTTAATCCAGTCTGATAGCCTGTGTCTTTTGATTGGGCATTTAGCCCATTTACATTCAGGGTAACTATTGAAAGATAGGAATTTAGTACCATTGTATTGCCTGTAAGGTGACTGTTACTGTATATTGTCTGTGTTCCTTTCTGGTCTATGTTGCTTTTAGGCTCTCTCTTTGCTTAGAGGACCCCTTTCAAGATTTCTTGTAGGGCTGGTTTTGTGTTTGCAAATTCCTTTAGTTTTTGTTTGTCCTGGAAGCTTTTTATCTCTCCTTCAATTTTCAATGACAGCCTAGCTGGATATAGTATTCTTGGCTGCATATTTTTCTCATTTAGTGCTCTGAATATATCCTGCCAGTCCTTTCTGGCCTGCCAGGTCTCTGTGGATAGGTCTGTTGCCAATCTAATGTTTCTACCATTGTAGGTTACAGATCTCTTCTCCCGAGCTGCCTTCAGGATTTTCTCTTTGTCTCTGAGACTCGTAAGTTTTACTATTAGATGTCGGGGTGTTGACCTATTTTTATTGATTTTGAGAGGGGTTCTCTGTGCTTCCTGGATTTTCATGCCTGTTTCCTTCCCCAAATTAGGGAAGTTCTCTGCTATAATTTGCTCCATTATACCTTCTGCCCCCCTCTCTCTTTCTTCTTCTTCTGGGATCCCAATTATTCTAATGTTGTTTCGTCTTATGGTATCGCTTATCTCTCGAATTCTGCCCTCGTGATCCAGTAGTTCTTTATCTCTCTTTATCTCAGCTTCTTTATTTTCCATCATTTGGTCTTCTATATCACTGATTCTCTCTTCTGCCTCATTTATCCTAGCAGTTAGCGCCCCCATATTTGATTGCACCTCATTAATAGCTTTTTTGATTTCTACTTGGTTAGATTTTAGTTCTTTTACTTCTCCAGAAAGGGTTTCTCTAATAACTTCCATGCTTTTTTCAAGCCCAGCTAGTATCTTTAAAGTGATGATTCTGAACTCTAGATCCAACATCGTACTAATGTCCGTATTGAGTAGGTCCCTGGCAGTCGGTACTACCTCTTGTTCTTTTTGTTGAGGTGATTTTTTCCATCTTGTCATTTTGTCCAGTGGAGAATAGATTAATGAGAGAATAAAATGCTAACAGGGTAAAAACGTTCCCAGAAAATATACTCTAAACAAATCAGAAAAGACCTGAAGCAGTGGGATAAGAAAGGGAAAGAGAGAAAAAAGAAAAAGAAAAAAAAAAAGGAAAAGAAAAAGAAAAAGAAAGATAAAAACAAACAAAAACAGAACAAAGCAAAAAAAAAACCAGAATGTGATCAAATATGATCAGGCTGGTATATAGATCAGTGCCACACACTAGATTTTGGGTGTATTTTGGTCTGTTAGAAGAAAGTGCCTCCCAAAATTTTAAAGAAGGAAAAACTTATATATGTACAAAAATAAGGATTGATATGATGAAGGGATGGAATATGACTGTAAAGATGGAAATTATAAAAAATTTTATAAAAGGAATTGATAAGAAGTTGTTTGAAAAAAGAAAGAAGAGGATTTAAAAAAAAAAGGGGAGAGAATGTGATCAGGCAGGGGAGTAGAAAAAAACCATACAGTAGAGATTTAGGGTATATTTTGATCTGTTAGAAGAAACTATCTCAAAATTTTAAAGAGAGAACAACTTATATATATATGCCAAAAATACGGGTAACTACTATGAAGGGATAGAATATGACTCTAAAAATGAAAAGTAAAAATGAAAAATAAATTTTTTTTTTAAAAAAGGGATTGATAAGATGTTGGTTGAAAAAGGGAAAAAGAAAAATTAAAAAAAAAAAAAGACAGTTAAAAAAAAATTAACTTTGAAAGACTACAGAATCATGGTAAAAAAGCCATGAATTCTATGTGCAGTATTCCCCTAGCTCTGGAGTTCTGTCGTTCTCATTGATCGGTAAACTTGGTCTTGGCTGGATGTTCTCGCTGATCTTCTGGGGGAGGGGACTGTTGCCATGGTTTCCAAAAGTCTTTGCCGGAGGCGGAACTGCCCCGCTCTTGCACCTTCCGGGCTAAGTAATCTGCTCAGGTTTGCTCTCCGGAGCTTCTGTTCCCTGAGAGCTTTCCGTACAGCTTTGGAGGCGGAGAGTGAAAATGGCGGCCTCCCAATCTCTGCCTCGGAGGAGTCGAGAACTCGGCCCCGCTCCTCAGTGAGCCCCCAGAGAAAAGCCATCAATCACTCCCGTCTCCCCTGTCTCTGGCCGCACTCCGTGCTCACCCGGCCTGTGACCGAGCATTTCTATCTCTGGCACCCAACCCCGTGTGGAATCTCCAAACCCAGCAGGTCCCTGTGGTGCGCTCCCGCACCTCTCCTCCAGGGGGAAGAAGGGGAGTCTCCCCAGATCTGCTGCTTGTTGGGTCCCTGCTGGAGGAGCAGGGGCCCGACTGTGCCGCGGATCACAGTTTATGGCAACCCTGAGCTGAGAGTCCATGCCTCAGCTCCGTCTCTGCAGCCGGCTTCCCTGCTCCGATACCTGGGAGCTCTGCTGCACTCAGGCACCCCTGGTCTTTCTGTGACCCCAAGGGTCCTGAGACCACACTGTCCCACGAGGGTTCCACCCCCTGCTTAGCCACCGGAGTGATGTCCCTCAGCGGAGCAGACTTCTAAAAGTTCCAATTTTGTGCTCGGTGGTTCTATCACTTGCCAGAAGTGGCTGACGGGGGGCCCACCCCCGCCATCTATCCTCCCGAATATCGCCTCGGATTCACTTCTCCGCACATCCTACCTTCCAGAAAGTGGTCCCTTTTCTGTTTAGAGAGTTGCTGCTCTTCTTTTCTTCGATCTCCTGTTGAGTTAGTAGGTGTTCAGAATGATTTGATCCCTATCCAGCTGAATTCCTGAGAGGAGACAAAATCCAGGTCTCCTACTCCTCCACCATCTTGCTCCGCCTCCCTTAATTCACTTATTAATCCACAACAGTCCACTTGCAGGTCCCTCACTCCACTAAATCTGTTCTTGTCAAAGACGCCATTGCTCTCTACATGGCCAGATACAATAAACATGTCTACAAACTCATATATTCAATTTTTCACTGGCACTGGAAACTGTTGGTCCACGCTCTTCCTCCTCCTCTGCTTCCTCCTCCTTATTTTAAATGTAGGGTTATTTAACATATGGTTAAAAGATTTAAACATGCAAAAGAGCCCATTGTTTAAAAACAAATGAAAACCAAAAAGCATATACAGTTGTCAGATTAAATAAATAAAAATATTCAACATCCAGTTAAATTTGAATTTCAGAAAAACTGAGTCCCGAATCCCAATATCAGATGGGATATACTTATATTGAAAAGTATATCTTTTTCAGTATAAGTATATCCCATCCAATACTGAGTACATATTTTTACTAAAAAAATACTTTTGTTATTTATTTTTGAGTATCCTGTATTTTATGCGGCAACCCATGCCACCATACCCCATGCTTTGTCCTGCTCCCCAGAAGCAAGAAATTCTAATTTTAAAAAGCTGTTTCTTATGGTAGTTAGCTCATTTCTAAATGACATTTTAAAATTTCTTAATTTTTCACATCTCTTTGCTTTTGTGATAAACAATGAAGATTTACTTTTCTTGCATTATTCCCTTTCCTCCCTCCTCCATTCTTTCAATAGAATTATACTTGCTATGTTGTTATTTTTTTTATTTTTTAAAGATTTTGTTTATTTTTTTGACAGAGAGAGACAAAGCAAGAGAGGGAACACAAGCAGGGGGAGTGGGAGAGGGAGAACAGGCTTCCTGCAGGGAGCCTGAAGCGGGGCTCAATCCCAGGACCTTGGGATCATGACATGAGCCGAAGGCAGAGGCTTAACGACTGAGCCACCCGGGCACCCCCTAATTGTTATGTTCTTATATGGGTTAGTAAAATCCAACACTTTCAAATTCTTATTCCATCAACTATAGGTAATATATTTTGACATTCTGTAAGGCAAGGAAATTAGTGTTCCTGTCCTATTCTTTATCTCTTCTTCCCACTTCTACCTCTCACTTTCTGCCTTCTGTACTTGCTCTGTTGAATTGACAAGGTTGATATTTACCATTTGTTCTGTAACAATAATGAATCCAATAAGTTGATTCTAAAAATTGCAAATCAATAAAGTGCTTACATTACCGTGACTTTGTAAATATTTGTTCACTTGAAGAACTAATAATTCCCATTGTGAATATTTTCTTTTATACTTTACCAAAAAAGGGCAAACAACATTTCTTTTTTTTTTTTAAGATTTTATTTTTATTTATTTGACAGAGAGAGACACAGCGAGAAAGGGAACACAAGCAGGGGGAGTGGGAGAGGGAGAATCAGGCTTCCCGCTAAGCAGGGATCCCGATGCGGGGCTCGATTCCAGGACTCTGGGATCATGACCTGAGCCGAAGGCAGATGCTTAACGACTGAGCCGCCCAGGCACCCCAGGCAAACAACATTTCTTAAAAGTTAATTGTAATGTGGATCTGACATTATGTCATTGAAATTTTGGTACTCTGTTACTTTAATATCTATTGATACTGCTATACTTTGAAGAGCTCTTTGCTTATGTCTGATGTTGTAACATTATGCATTAGTTATTTAGAAAATGTTGATTCAAAGAATTATGAAGATCTTCCAAATGTTGACACATTTGATGTTACAATATAAAAAAAATAACATATGTTAATATCACCACTGATCTCCTTAAGTACTGGGAATCTGTCAGGCTGATAGTAGTAGATACAAGTTTACCAAAATCTCATTTCTCCTTGAAAGTTTGTATTTTGTCAGTGGCAATACAAACTGTCTGTTGTTTTCTTTTAAGTGACAGGCTCATTTCATTTATTTTAGGAAATGTCTGCCCAAACTCCAAGTTTGAATAACCATAGTTCGCCTATCGGTTATTCAGTCAAGTAAAAATGGTGTTCCACGGCAAACCCATCTAATTCAGCTCACAGCTGAAACAGGTGCACAGGTGTTTCACACCAAGAACACCTTCATACTGAGGTAGACAGAGGATTATACACCCTTGTTCTGATACACAGAATATTAAAAAGACTCAAGGATCAAGATGAATAAAGTTAATAGTTTTTGCTGCTTCCTCAATGATGTTCTTAAATAAAAAGTGACTTTTTTCCTTCTTTTTTGGGCAGAGTTTAAGGCAGAGAAGAATTTAGTGCCTAGTAGGTACGAAGTACAGCTTAGTACCACTGTGTTCATTCATGGCTAAAGTGTCAGCAATTTTAACCACCACTGCTTATGCATAATCAGTGCAAATGTCAAAGACATGAGAAAGGCATATTATATTTTAGGATTATTATGAAAATAGCTGTGATTTCACAGACTTCCTTAAAAGGTTTCTGTGTTCCCCAGGGATGTGTGGAGGCCAATTTGAGAATCATCAATCTAGTCTGGTCCTGGAGACTTTCCTCTGAGGACCCTCGGACTTAATTCTCTCTGGGCAAAAATCCTGAGACTTCTTTTCATAGTTGGGGGTTAGGGTCCTTTTCTCTGGATCCCATGTTGTCTTTTGGCGTTGTTTACCCCCTTGTTTTATTACAACACAAAGATAGTTATATGGGAGGTAAATTTTTTTCTGAGTCCTTGCATATATAAAGTGTCTTAATTCTATCTTCATACATGATGGTTTAGTTAGATATGGAGTTATAGTTTAAAAATCATTTCCCCTTAAAACTTCACGTTGCTCCATTGTCTTCTAGTAATTAATGTTGCTACTGCAAAGTCTTATGAGAAAGGCGATTCTTGGTTTTTTGGTTTTTTTATAAGTTGTTTCCTCTGCACCCCCATTATGAGAACATTTCAGATCATGTTTGTATCCTTGGTGTTTCTAAGTTTCAACAAGATGTGCCTCACTCTGGGTCTTTTTTTTTTTTTCACTCATGGTACCAAGCCCTCAGTAGACTCTTTAAATCTGTAATCATGTCCCTCAGTTTGTTTGAAATATCTTTGCATTGTTTCTTTGATAATTTATTCTCTATCATTTGTTTTCTGGGACTTCCATTAGTCAGCTGTTGAAACACTCTGATGGATTCTTTAGTTTTATTTTTACATTTCTAATTTTATTTGTAAATACTATTCTCCATCTCTTTGACCTTTTGTTCTAATTTCTGTTTTTCCCATTTTGATTTGTAATCCTTCTATTGAATCTTTTTATTTTGGTACTTATTTCTTTATTCAAGACATCTTTCCTATGTTTTGATTGTTCCTTTTCCCATAGCAACCTTTTTTTGTGTTAAGATACAATGTTTTCTCAAATCTCTGATATGATATGAAGCTTTTTGAATCTTTTTTTAATCTCATATATTAAATTTTCACTTCCTCCAGTGTCATTTTTACCATTGATTCATCTTGATCTCTTTTTTTTTTCATGTTAGAGATTTTCTTTAAAAAAAAACCTAACTTTAATTGTCTATTCATATTTAAGAATGGGGCAATAAAAAGTTAATTGGGTGCTCTGGATGCATGGGCAGGCCTTATCAGCTTGCATGTTCAGATTTGGATTAAGATTAAGGTGCTTATTAGGAAAGCAGACATTATTTATGTAGGTAATTTCTAGAAGCTGGAGAATGTAGGCCTTTGATTTCTATAGAGGTGATTTTGTTTTTTTTTCCTTCAGAGATTGAGAATGCAGGAGTGAGTGTGGTGGATAGCAACAGATATGTGTACTTCCTTTCAATCACTCTGTGTTCAGCCCCAAATCTCACTTTAATTCTCTCTCACCCCTGGTATATCCTGGGCTGTTCCAGGATCTGCATGGTAGATGAGGTCTCTCCTTAACCCTTTCTCCTATGTGTTCTCCAAGCTGTGGCTTCCTTAGTCACACTCAGTCACTTCTCCATCTGCCTTCCATTCTCAAGCAATCATCGAAATCAAGCCAGCGATGGCTCTTCCTGGTTTCTTTGTTGTTGCTGGTCTATGGCTTTAAAAAATTTTAGTTGCTATCATTTCCTGCGGTCTTGGTATAGAAAGGGAGAAAGGTATGTGGTCATCATTCCACCATCCTTAACCAGTCACTCTCTCCTTTCCTTTGGCTTCTATGATATTTCCTTCTCAGTTCTCCTTCTGCTGGGCTGACTCTTCTGCTGGCTCCTTTCCTGTATTGACAACACAACAATAGAGTTTCTCTTTACACTCTTTTTATAGGCAATCTTATCCACTGTATCATTTTAAAATGTCCATCTACTTGCAGATCATTCCCTAATTTGTATTTCCTTCCCTGACCTTGCTTCTGGACTCCAGGCTCTTTATCCAATTTCCTGCTCAAACTCTCTATTATTTCACAGATACTTCAAATGTTGGTTTCCAGTATCCCTCCTCTCCCACTTCTTTCCCCTGCTCAGGCTTCCTTAACTTGGTAGAGGGCTCTTTCCATCTGCAGGACTTTTTCATGTTCTCTTCCTGGAGTACTGTTCTCCTCTCTATCTGCACACCTACTTTCTTCTCATCCTTAGACCTGGCTTCATATGTTTCCTTAGAGAAGCCTTCTGTAATTACCCTGCATAAAGTTGCTCTCTCCTTCCCACATTGTTATTCTGTCTCTAAGTATGCTATTATCAATCCTCATGGAACTTTTCAAATTTGACATTACTATGTTGTTGTTTTTTTTTTTAAATCTTCTTATTAGATGGTGAGGCCCACAGTGATAGGAGCTGTGTTGTGTATTTATCACTGCTTTTCTAGCACTGAGATAGTGCTTGACGCATAGGAGGAACGTAATAAATATGTGTAGAATGGATAGATACAGTTTCAAATGAATATTAAAATCTCAAAAAGCTTCTTTATTTATAATCATCTGAAGGTTACCTTAAAGGATCTCAAAAGTACCATAGCAACTCCTCATTGCTTATTTCATTTTTCAAACTTAATGGAAACCTAAAAATGTTCAATTAAAATATATGACTGTAATACTTATGAAAATAGTTTAGTCCAGAAAACAATATGAGTGCCTTTCAACTGGCATATATCATTTCCTGAAGGACTCTTAATCATCTATAGGCTTATTACTCTGAATAAATTTTCTTTCAATCTTCCCCTTTTATCCTTACTTGACCCAACTTTATGAAATTAACATGGTTTTTTCAATGTAGGTCATGAAGTTTAGTTCAAAATGAATTATGGATTGTGACACCACCTGAGAACACAGGAATAATAAAGAGGTAAGACTTTCCCTGCTAAACCCAGACAGCTTTCTATATTTCACTCCTTTAAGCCTGCCAAATAAAATGTCACAAAATAGATCAGACAGATCTAGAGGATCTCACTGTCAGGAAGAGCCGTATTCATCAGGTGGTTATCAATTGTCCTGCCACAGATTCTTGGCTGATTTCCAACACCCACTTCTTTGGGGAAGAAAGAGAAACACGAAACTGGTTATGCAGAGAATGAAGGCCCAAGAACTGACAGACAAGAAGAGATTATTAATGACTATGGATGCGATATTTTGCCTGGTCTAGTCATCACCACACGCACCTTCTATTATCTCTTGGTACTAGATATAATCTCTTGGACTAACCTTACAGATGCTATTAGCTATCGCAGGAAAAGGCTATCTTAATATGCTATAGTGATTCGTTTTAAGGGAAGAATTCTTAGAAATAATGATTTTACCCAGTTTTTGAAGTAAAAGTACATATCTGGTGTGGTGATTCCTCTGGTCTCAGGGGAGGTGCAAAGGGAAGCAGGGGGGCCCAGCAGAGGGGGTCAACGGTTGGCAGGAGAGGTGATGAGCACAGAACCACCGGTGGGGAGGAAGCCGTGCTAATTGACTGGCTCAGGCTCTGCAGCTTCACTGGTCTCTGAAGCCCAGGATGACAGCTGCCTCCCTCAGCGTGCTCTGGCTCATCTGAGAGACGCTTCCTAATGGGGAGAGTGAATCAGCTTGAGCTTTGAAGTCTGACCACCTAGATTTGAATGCCAGCTCTGCCACTTCTTGGCTGTGTGACTTTAACAAGTCACTTAGCCTCTGTGAGGTTCCATTTTCTCATCTGAAAATGTGCATAAAATTGGAACTTCTATGGATTTTTTTTGTTGAGGATTAAAGGAAAATGTTCTTAGAATTGTAACCATATGAAATGAGAGCTCAGTAAATGACTATTGTTAGTTGCTGGGGCCGTTGCGGCCGACTTGTATCGTTCATCCCCCTTCTCTTGGCAACTGCCCCATCTTGTTTGGGTTTGCCTACTCACCCCTGCGAGGCCTGTGTACTTTGGGTGAAGCTCTATACACGTCTGGCTCAATATGCCTCTGGCTGTAGATGTGGGGCTCCTGGCTCAGGCCTAATCTAATCAGCATTGTCCCAGCATCTGGATGTGGTTTCTGGTTCTAAGGTAGGTTTATGACCTAATTCATTCCACTGAGACTTGAGATGATCACCAGGGACTTCTGGGAGAGAAGCTTCTTTGTTTTCCTGAGAGAGGTGACAGAGGGAGGCGGTCTCATCATCATGATCATCACTATTACTATGATTATTATCATTGTGAATGACGACTCTAGGTTTTCTGAAAGTTTCTGCCATTTGCCTTGTACCACTTGTGGGCCTGCTGTGGAGGGAGGAGTCAGCACTGCACACAAAACAGACCAAAGGGATTTACTGAACTTTTCCATGAGCATTGGGAGCAGGGACAAGGTTAGAATACCCATAGGATTCCCCACAGGTTAGACCCTCTGAATCAGGGCCAAGGAGCTGAGAAACTTGGGGTCTGCCATGCTGCCTCAAGAGCTTTTTGAAAATGCTTCATGATTTTTTTTTTCCTGCAATAAAGGCAGAAAGTTATGTGATATCAACAGTCCTGAAGAAGTGGGGATCCCGTCTTAATTCCGATAACATGAAACAGGGAAGTATTTTGATGGACTTTTTTTTCCAATTTCTAGCAGCAAAAGCAATGCCATTTTGGAGAATATGGCAGTTGCACACCTCACTACCTGAAACCCAGTTACGAGGTACGAATGCAGAACCAGCAACCCACAGCTGGTGAGCCGACCATGAGACCCAGACAGTTTTCACTGTCGGGGGGCACTTGCCACTTTCTCAGCCTTTCTCCTGGAACCAAAGTTCCCTCTGGTTGAGAAAACTACCACAGGGAAGTAAAAACAGTAGCTGACAAATGTCACCAGCCTCATGTTAGTAGTTATGTTTATCTACCTTTGGGAGACAACCTTGGCATGCAGATATTCAAAGCTTGCCAAACTTTGTAGCAAAGCAGAGTAAAACTAACTGATAGTTGTATTTTGTTTTTTCGCTTGGTTCCCTGTAATGCTTGTATTTTTCTTTAGTTTAACCAAGTGGTAACCAGACCCAGCACATATTCTTGATTAATCAGAAACATCAGATTATAAGTCATTGGCAAAAGTGAAAGCCACCAGAGGCATTTAATCATATAAATAACAAGGGAAGGGAAAGAAGGTAACCAAGCCTGATTCTCAATAGCGTTTTGAAATGCTTCATGAATTTTTAACTGTAAGAGGGCAGGAGCTTGTCTTTATGACTCAGCTGAAGGATGGTTCCTCATAACCCGCTGGTTTCATTTGAAGTTCAGAAAAAAGAACATTATCTACTAAATCATCAACATCGCTGGTTATAGCACCTTGAGTCTCTCTTGGAAACTTGGTTCTGGCATATAAATCTGTAACAAGCCCCAGATTCGGGGAAAGAACCATGGTAAGTACCAATAGAAAGTAACCCCCCTCCCCACCACCCAAAACGTTGTCAAGAGGAGAGCTCCTCCCTGGGTCTGATTTCTGAGTGATCCAGCTCAAATAAAAAAAAAATCCTGGCTCATTTATTTCAGTACTGATAATCTGACAAAGGTGGATAAAATGACAGGCTGTGTGAGCAATGTAACATACGTGTGATCCATCATAGAATAGACTGAGTACCTGCCCTCAAGGAGTTTATAACCTACAAAGTGACTATGTAGGATTAAATCAATGTAGGAACACAGAGCAAATGACGAGCCAAGGAAGCCAGATGAGGAATCAGGATGAATCACTCTTCAGTGATCAATATTGTTTCAACTTACTTCTAAACTTGGTCCTCAGAGACAGCTAAGCAACACAAGAATACCACAACGTTAATGCCCAGTAAGGCTGAGTTCTACCCTCAGCTCTATGCTTTGTAGCAAGAATAAATATTAGTAATACACGGGTTTAAAAAACACTATGTTGAAATATAAGAAGAATCTCCCCAAGCTTAAATCTGCCTGTGGTGGTGGAAAATTCATCCTTGATCTCATTTTGGGGAGCTGCCTCTACCTCTCTAGGGTTAAATTATAGTCTCAGTTGACTTGTAAGTTCAGAATATAGGGAAAGGAGACCCTACTATTGGGTTCTCTGGGAAATGGGCATCTTGAGCATAGGAAACGTTTCTAAGGTGGGGAGGTGCTTCAGGACCCACATCTGACTGCCTGAGCCACAGCACATGGTCATTCTCATGTAGGATGTGTGTGTGTCCCAGAGAGCTAGGAATGAACATGCCTCTGGTCCCCACAGTTGAAGGGCTAAAGCCCTGACCCCTTCAGCTCCAAGGACATATTAATGCCTCTCTCCTCAGATTGATCCCATTTTGCCTTCCCTAAGCTTGGGAACCACCTTCCTCTTTCAGATACTTTGCCATTATTGTTTCCCTGAGTTTATGTGTTGAAAACAAAACTCGAGGCTGAGTTGACCTTCCACTTCTGCTCTTGGCTCTTCAGCACAAGAGTCTGTTAGTCATGGAGACAAAAAGCTAAGCTAACTTTTCAGGATGGGAAAGGAAAATGTATTAACAGCAGTGAGAATGGAACATGAATTAAATTATCAATAGGTGTTCCTGCCACATATTGGTGTGGATGGCGTAAGCAATTCAATGATCTGTTCCTCTTCCGTGTACCAGTTTAAATCCATAAATAGAGGAGACAAAATAAACCCATATCTTTGTTAGAGACTCCTAGCTATCCCAAAATACATATTCCTGACTTCTTCTTTGCCAGAGTACTGCTGATTTAGCTGAAGACCTGGATACTTGAAATACAGACCACATTTCCTAGCTTCTTTTACAGCTAAATGGGGCATTGTGGCCGAGTTCTGGCCCATAGAAGGTAAATGGAACTTCTATGTGTGTAAAGTGTCCTCCAGGAGAAAGGGCGTGTCCTTCTCTGTCCATCCCCTTTCCTGCTGGCTGGAATGTAGTTACAGTGTCTGAGGCCCCAATCTGGGGTCCTGTGGTGTCCTGTGTGTGTTGAGGATGGGGGAGCAGAAAAATGGGTCCCGTTGACCTCACAGAGCTTCACCACCAGCCCTTGACTGCCTCCCTGCAGGCTTCTGCCTCCCTACAATGACATAACCTCCTGTCGTAAAAAACATAACTATAATTTTGAGCTATCCCAATGGGTGCTTCTCAACATAAATGAAGGAATACCAGGTTTTATCCTTTCAGAAGAATTCCATACCACCAGCAATTTCATAATAGAGGAGAAAAATAGAGCAACTTCCCAATACAAGAGAAAACATGTACGTTTTGAGTTTTCTCTGGTATTTTCAATAAGAACCTGTACGTACATATGGATGTTTTTGCATGTATTGGTGAAAGGGAAGCTAGCTGGAGTGTCTCAGATGCAGCCATCGCCTGGACCGGCATGTGTATGTGCACAAGTAGTTGTGGCTCCTCTGGGACTGTTTTGAAACATTTGAAGTATTTCTTAGGGTCCCTCAGAATATCTAAGGATGGAAGAGAAAGTTTTGCAAAAAATGTGAGATCCTATAATGCTAAGTGGGGGTCAGAGTAGAGCAACACTTTTTATTACTATTAATCTGACCCCAGTTTACCCTGAGGTTCATGTGGCCTGGGGAAACAAAGGTTACATTTTTTAAAAGGCTTTGTACAGCTGATTATTGCTGTTTTTTATTGTGCAACGTCCTGTTTACCGATATATAGGCTCAAGAGAGGCTAAAATGGTCCTTTCCAACAACTACCTAAAGGCATTTTAAATTGGATGAGAGAGATTTGCCTTCAAGAAACTAATACTGTTTTATGTATGGAATGTGTACAAAGTAATAAGTAGGTAACAGTGTTGACATACTATTCTTCTAGAATGGGACAAAAGATTTCAAGGACAAATAATCTTTTGCATTTGAAAAGTAAGAAAAATGAAGAACAAGTGATCAGCCAATAAAGCATTTGAATATAAAGGTTTCTAATTTGGTTTGAGAATAAGATCTTGAATTCTACCTTCTGTAGAAACGTTGTATAAGCCAAGGTTTGGTCCTTGTCTGGTTGTCCTACACAGTGCAGGGAAGCCTGCAGAAGCCTATCCATACATTAATTCCTTCCATCAAACATTATCTGATCATATGTTATGTTTTAGGGGCTGAGATATGTTTCAGATGAAATTGGAGAGAATTCAAAAGTTAATAAAATATAATTCTTGCCCTTGAAGAACCCAAATCCCATGGAATAAATGTGTGTGGGGAGGGGAGATAGACACATATAAATAGAGCATGACAATACAGTGTGATAAATGAAACTAGGTGAAATACATGGCTACAGGAGGGACAAGTCACATGGGTGAATGTGTGACACATGTGGATATGTGGTCTTTGAGTTGGTCATGAACAACAAATGAAACTTCATTAAAGGTTGACAAGTCAGGTAGAGCATTTCATATTAGGCCTTGAGAAATTATAGAGAACATTGTTTTGGGAGCATGAGAAATAGCTTGGTGTCGCTAGGGCAAAAGGAGCATGACTGGGAACTGGGGAAGGTGAGGCCAGGATAAGTTGGGCCCAGCTTGCAAAGCACTGCATGCCAAGCTAAGCAATTTGGACACAAGCCTTTAGTTTTAGTGGTGACTCATCAAAGGGTTTTAAGCAGCAGAATGACATGGGCAAATTTGGTTAGTTTGGCAGTTGTTCCATCAACACTTACTGAGTTCTTATTAGGTGCCCAACACTGTTCATGGGAGCAAAGGAAGAGTCCGTTCAGGGAACTTAGAGTGCCACAGCAGAGACAACCACATCAACATGCTTGGATAATTGTCCATGCAGGATGTGCTGGGAGACTCAGAGGAGGGTCCAAGAGGCTCTGAGTTGAATCTTGAAGAACTGATCCGGCTAATGTGTGTCTCCTACTAGAATGGAATCTCATGGACTTTTTGAAGGGTTCCTGGCACATAGTGTTACAGAAGTGTTTGTTAAATTAAATACATTTTTAAAATAAGCGCAATGACTCTTTTGTTCAGTGCCTGGAATAGTGCCTGCACACAGTATGTGCATCACAGATATTTATTGAAGAATGAAAGAAGGCAAGAAGGAAGGATGGGCTGAGGTGAGGAAGAGTATTCTAGGTAGAATGAACAATATACACAAAAACATGGAGGCACGAAAGAACAGAGGATGGATAGCTGAATATAAAGGAGTGAATACTGAGGAGCAGTGAGTACTGAGGTAAGTGAGGTACTGTACGGTACTGTACTAAAGGAGGTACTGTGTGAAGGGTTGAGATTTACCTTGTAGGGTACTGGAAGCCAGAAGGATTTTTAGGGAGGTGATGTCCTTTGGATATCTCATTTTGGATAGGGTTTGGGAGATTGGGCTGAAGGAATAAAACCAGATTCTGTTATGCTACAGCAATAAAAAGATGACAAGGAATGGATGGATTTGAGTATTTAGGAGGTGCAATAACTAGAGGCTTGGACATTTATTGGATGATAAGGAAGAGAGAGGGAGAGGAGCAAGGATACAATCCATTTTCTGTCTTGGTTATACAGGCATGTGCACACACGCACACACAGAAGGTGGTTGAGGTGAAGTGTTTATTTCAGACATTGTGAGGTGAGACTCCTGTAGCATGTCTGAGTGTGCATGTTCAGAGGCCTACTGGAAATGCAGATCTGGAACAAAAGGGAATAGGGGACTCCGTGGGAAGGTGGCACACTGAACACATGCTCCATCCTCCCTTTCTCACCTCTAGAAATAGCAGAAGAAAACAGAAAATAAAATAAACCCAAATCAGTGCTGGGAAATAGAAAGGGATACCCTTAGGGACTAGAAATCATGAGAAATCTCTGAAAGATGAAAGCAGACGGATTACATTGAAAAAAAAAAATACCACAGCCCGCCTAAAACTTGGGTCAAAGTGAGGATGGTTTTTAGGAGCCTCGAGAACAGAGCCTTCAAAGAAGGGCACCAGGAGGGGCTTGTGGAGCCATATAAGAATGATTGGGGTATATCACAGGAGTGACCAAATGGTTTTGTCAATCTTTTTCCCCCCAAAATGCATTTAAGTACAAAAGGATGCATATAGCATGGTGAGATAAGATATAAATAGTTTTTAAAAGAGAGAAAGAGAAAATAACAATTAAAAAGTGAGATTAAGCTTGGTGTGTGGTGTATTAAGAATCATGCCATGAAATCCTATGCACGTGCTAAACAGAGGTGGGTCTCAAATTTGGCTATAAATTTTCAATCAATGAGAAAAGGGAAACCATTTCTTCACCTAACTGACAACATCCAAAGGGTTAAAAACAAATTACTTACTTAAAAAAAAAAGATTTATTCATTTATGAGAGGAGAGAGAGAGAAAACATGAGTAGGGGGAGCGGCAGAGAGAGAGGGAGTGGGAGAGAAGCAGAATCCCCACTGAGCAAGGAGCCCAACGCTGAGCTTAATTTCAGGAACTTGAGATCATGACCTGAGCGGAAACTAAGAGTCAGACACTTAACCGACGGAGCCACCCAGCCAGCCTCCATCCATATTTTTAAATTTAATATTCCAAACAACTTTGTTCTTAGTCCAAATTCAGTGGACTTTACATTGTCCTCTACTTCCCCTCAGAAAAAGAACGTCCTGTATACTTTGCTGTCTGCTGAGTACCTATCAGTGCAAAATAAAGGTTAATTCTCATGATGTGTATCAACAATTTGTAAAGGAATTTTTCACAAGATTTGAATGAAAGGACTTTATCCAAGATTATTGACATCTTAAAGCCATCCTTTAAGACTACAATAAATTCTGTTGATCCTTGTTGTCAGGCAAGCCTTACAATCTCTCTTTCTCAGGGATGGTTGATTGGCCCAACACAAAGCTTCCCAGGATCAGTAGGAATCCCTGATCAGTTTTGTAACAGTTAGAACACCTTGGCCATGGGATGCTGTCCACAGGTGTTCTGTGAAGAATTAGAGCTTAAAGAGAGAAACCAGTGTTACTCCACCTCAGTCCAGCCCTTGAATCAATTCACCTGAAAGCTTAAATGCACATTTGAAGGTAAATTTGATTTAAATGCCCTGTAACACTGTGCACAGCAAAGGAAACAACAAAATCAATTGGCAACCTATGGAATAGGTGAAGTAATTTGCAAATGACATATCCAATAAAGGGTTAGTATTCAAAATACATAAAGAACTTATACATCTCAACACCCAAAAAACAAATAATCCAATTAAAAATGGGCAGAAAACATAAATAAACATTTTTCCAAAGAAGACATCAGATGGCCAACAGACATATGAAAAGATGCTCAACATCACCCATCATCAGGGAAACACAAATCAAAAGTACAATGAGATATCACCTCACACCTGTCAGAATGGCTAAAAACCAACAACACAAGAAACAACAGGTATTGGTGAGGATGTGGAGAAAGGGGACCCTCTTACACTGTTGGTGGGAATGCAAAGTGGAGCAGCCACTCTGGAAAAGAGTATGGAATTTCTTCAAAAAGTTAAAAATAGAGCTACCCTATTTTTAGCAACTACACTACTAGGTATTTGCTCAAAGAACACAAACATACTAATTCAAAGGGATACATGCATCCCTATGTTCATAGCAGCATTGTCTATAATAGCCAAAGTATGGAAACAACCCAAGTATACATGGACTGATGAATGGATACAAAAGATGTGGTATATATACACAATGGAATATTACTCAGCCATAAAAAAGAATGAGATCTTGCCATTGGGAATGACATGGATGGAGCTAGACTGTATTATACTAAGCAAAATATGTCAGTCAGAGAAAGATGAATACCGTATAATTTCACTCATGTGTGGAATTTATAGAACAAATGAACAAAGGAAAAAAAAAAAAAGATAGTGCCAAACCAAGAAACAGACTCTTAACTATAGAAAACAAACTGATGGTTACCAGAGGGAAGGAGGGTGGGGGGATGGGTGAAATATGTGATGGGGATTAAGGAGCCCACTTGTCGTGATGAGCACCAGGTGATGGACGGAATTGTTGAATCACTATATTTTATGCCTGAAACTAATATTATACTCTATGTTCACTAACTGGAATTTAAATAAAAACTTAAAAAAGTAAAAATAAATAAACACCTAGTAACTCTGAAATAGGAAGAGGGTATAATTTGAGTTTTGTAGCTTTCAAGTATGACTCTCTGACCCTCCCAGATATCTCATGAGTAAATGGATACCCTTTATTATATTCTTTTTCTCTTTTAGCCAGCTAATGTGGATTCTGTTCTCTGCAACTAAGAGCCCCAGTGATATAATAACTGCAGAGAAAAAAAAGAGGAAAGAGGGTAAGATTCATGGTGGACATTACCCTGTAATTAAATAATTACTAAAATATGTCTAAGTACTGGAAATACATATCGTTGGCCTCGTGTTATTCTTTCTTACTATGTTTGTTTCCTTATTTAGATTTAAAGTGCCTCAAAGGCAAGGACATTATCTTCTCTCATCAGAGAAGATCAGTATTTCAGAACAGGGGCTCTGCCACCAGTCTGCCTCATATGAATCCAATCTTCCCTATGTTTTAATGTATGACCTTCTCCATGCCTCATTTTCTTCACTGGTAAAATGGGGATATTTACATTTCCTTCTAAATGCTCAGATTCAATGTGATAATAACCATAAAATGTTTATCACAGTCCCACCGATGTGGCAAGACTTGATAAAGTCTAGCTATCATTATGATCACATCACACCTGTATAGAACTAGTTATAATGACAGTGACAGATAGCCAGTGTGAACAAAAGAGTCAAAGGGTGGATGGAAACCACCTCCAATTCTGTAGTATTGTAAGATGTGGGGATTTTTCCTTGAAGGTTTTTTCTTGTTCACTGCAGCCATATTTATTGCCAGCTCCATTTATATATCCTCCTTCCCAAATCTCTTCTATATCTGATTCCACATGGAAATCATTACAGGCAGTGTTTATGCAAGTCTCCATGGTGACAATCCATTCTCTGGTCTCCACGGTGACACTTGCAAACACTTATAACCTCTCAAATTCATTTTGTTTGTTTATTTGAAATGTCTACCGATTTGATTTATTAGCCTAAGCCATGCATAACAACACAATCTACATCTTTCCAGGAATAAAAAGAGAGACAGGAGAGAGAACGAAGTGAATAGTATTTAGGGCGTGTCTCCCATGGGAATGATCCTTTAAAAACTGTATGGAGAAACCAAAACCAACATTTTTATTTCATTCCTTAAATCTATAAGGAATGCACAATTAGCACTTAAACTTATTTACAAGCTGTTCTTAATGGTAGAACAATTAGGATCTCAGTAAAAACAAAGATGTGTGAGACAAACACCACTGAGTCAGTAATTGGAAGACCAGAAATCTAGATCTAACGTTAGGATGACCAACCATCTCAGGGCTGAGGGCTTTCCTGGCACGTGGGACTTCTAGTGCTAAAGTCAGGACAGCCCTGGGTATCCTAATTTTCTTTATGTTATTGAGGGTCTGGAGAGAATCATTGTTGTGGTTACTTCCAGCTTGAATGTTTAGGATTCTACAAAGTAGAGCTGGTTGTTTTTCCCAGAAGATGATTGTATATCATGCTTCATTTACCACTTATAAATGTATATTGGAAGTAAAAGTGTATTTCTTTTAGAGTTGAATGTGCTTAGATGTGATCATCAAGCAACTGGTCAAGTCAAACTCTGGCCAAATGCTATAAAATCATATGCATTCTTCTTACTTAGGTGTTTTTCCTGACATTTTCACCAAATAAGGAATTCTGTTTTAGAAAGTAGGCAAAAGTGAGTTACATTTATTTTTCAAAGAAACTTGTTGAGGGCCCACTGTCTTGCTATTGCAAAACACCTTTAACCCCAGTAAGAAACCACCAGAAGTCTGCACTTTCCCCATTCTGTCTGAGAAGGGAGAATGGATGATAAAAGATGCTAGGCCAACATATCTCTTTGCTTCATAACAAGAGAACAAACAACATGCCAAAACTATAAAGAATTATTCAGAACAAATCTCATTTTTTATTTTCACATAAATGGAAGGTTTCATCATGTTATTCAGGAATGTGGGAGATTGGGGAGCTAGGCAGAGATGTTTGGAACAGAAGTAATATATTGGTGTTTCCATTTCAGTTCACAGCATTTGCATGTCCCTTGCAATAATTTCTATATGAAGAAATATAATTGCTTTTATAGAAAGAATATGTACAAGATTGTTTTTCCTCCTAAAATGCACATTCACCATGTTAGGAGAGGCTTCTTTCTTCATAGATAATTCTTTTGCAACTTGATGACTCTCATGTGAAGCATTTCTCACTAGCACACTTTCATCATTGATAGGCTTGGGTATATACTGAACATTTATCTGTCTGTCTGTCTTTGTTTATCTTGAAGAATATTATTTATAAAACAACAATGGGAGAGAGAAAGATTAAAGGAAAAAAGACCCCTTAATTATAAGGATCTTTCTTAGAAATCCTTTGAACTTACCCATCTTGGTTTATTCCAATTCTATTTTCCCTAAAACTTTTTAAAAAAATTAACTTTATTGGTTTTTCTTCATTATTATAAAATTAATCCATTGCTTATTCTCTTCTGTACCAGGATGGTGTCTGCTGTCACCCATTCTTGCCCTTGAAGGGGAGGGGATGTCTTCTAGAACATGGAGACACTGATGTTATACTTTGAGAAGTGGCCGATATTAGCAAAAAGAGTTTTGTTTGCCTTATCTAGGTGCTGCACACTGAAGAACTTAAGCATCTTGCTTTGTTTGCTTGGGCTAGAAACAGGGACAGATCTTGCTGCCCTGATCACAGGGGCAACAAAGATACTCTGAGGACAGGGCAGAGAGTACAAAAGGAAAAAGAAGTTTCCACTGTAAACCCCTGGTCCCTTCTGTATGTCTGAAAGGCAACCTCCATGTCAATAATAAATGAATATTTGAACCATCCTCTGAACACGTGGCATGTTTGTGATCACCTACAAATTAATTTGGGTTCATTCTCATGATGGATTATATCTTACGAATATAGGAGGGGCAGGTATTATTACACTACAGTACAGGAACCGGCTGCCTAAATGGAATAAGCCAGGACCACTACACCACTGCAGACAAATTATGTGCAGAGCCAGCTCGAGCTGTCGGGGTACTTGGCATGTCCTCTCGTGAAGAGGAACATCAAAGGGCAGGTGTGATCAAGCACTGAAATTCGTTATGTGGGGCCATAAGACAAGAGAATGGATGATGTCTTAATAAAAGTCTGGAACTACGCTTTAATGTGAAGACTTACCAGTATGATTCCACAGATTTCCTACAGAAGGTGGAGGAATGGGCGCTATGGACTCTTGTGTCATCCAAGGCAGAATTTAAAGAAAGGTGAGTTAGTTCTTGGCAGGATGGAAAGTGTGCAAGTGAAATGCTGGAATAGTTGAAAGAATCCATCACCAACAAATCTGGCCCCCACCCCTAGCACACAGAAGCAGGAAAGCAATGAAGCTTATGCTCCAGAGGAGCAGGTCCCAGAGCATAAGCTGATGACATTTGTGGAGGCTCTAGATCAAGGGCCAGAGAGAGATTTTGAACTGCTGATTGAACACATTTAAGAAATGCTCTAGGAATGAATGATCTCAAAGAGCAGAAAACAAGAAGACTGTGGTGAGATCAGAGGGTCCCACCTTCCACTTAGTCCATGGAGCAAAACCCGAGAAGGGTGTGTGTTGGATTGTCTGCTCGCTCCAAGGCAAGTCTTTGACAGAGAGGTGATTCACGAGGGCACGCGCTAAGCCCTGGCCAGCAAAGAGAAGATGAGATGCCTTTTAATTTTGTTTCTTAAATTGGTTCTGAAAACTCAGGGAAGGTTGAAATCTTGCTACCAGAAGCCATAAACGCCCAGGATCTGCTGTCCTAACTGGGATGTTGATAGGCTTTTAGGACTTGGCAGTTTCTTTTTTTTTTTTTTTTTTTTATTAAAAGATTTTATTTATTTATTTGACAGAGAGAGACACAGCGAGAGAGGGAACACAAGCAGGGGGAGTGGGAGGGGGAGAAGCAGGCTTCCCGCTGAGCAGGGAGCCAGATGCGGGGCTCGATCCCAGGACCCTGGGATCATGACCTGAGCTGAAGGCAGACGCTTAACGACTGAGCCACTCAGGCGCCCCAGGACTTGGCAGTTTCTCTCTGCTGTCTCCATGAATTCTGGAGGGAGATATAGCAGTTGGATATTGTGCTCAGCTGGGAGAAACAAAGATTCCCTCGCTTCTGCAAAACTGAGTGGCTGGATCATTCAGGATCCACTCAGAAAAGAGAAAGCAGTCTACGTGTTTCAAAAAGAGGTCATTTTATACAGGAATTTCTCACACAGATGATGAGAGAGCTGAAACGACAACGGGATTCAGTGAGGAAGCCCTTTGCATCGCCAGAGGAAGAGATGAAGGAAGGACATGGTGATCCTGGATCCCAGGAGCTGGGACCACTCGGCAGGAGGAGGAGGTTGCTCTGTAGCCAGACGGCTGTCTGGTGCGTTAGTCACTCACCCACTGCCAGAGTGTCTCCTGAAGCAGAGAGAAAGGAGGAGACATTCTCTGGTTTTTCCCCTCCTTTTGTCCTCTGGCATTCAACCAGTGCCTCTCATGGGCTGACTCACTCTGGAAGCAGAAGGAGAGGGAGCCTAGGAAATGTCATTCCACGAAATACAGAGCAGAAATGAAAAGGGAGGAGTGGGCTTGGGAGAAAACAAAAATGTGACCTGCACTATGATTTACGGGGGGGGTTGGTTTTCTTATCACATGAAGCAAGTCTGAAAGGAACCTGTCGCGTGCTGGTCCAGTGGCTCAAAACACTAGCAGGAAGCCACACTGCGTCTTTCACTCCCCCATTCTTAGTGTGTAGCTTTCTCTGTTCACGTCACTTTAGGCCCCAGATGACTGCTATTGCTTCAGTTATCACAGTCACCTTTCAAGCAGGGAACAGGAGAGTTCACACAACACAAAGAGCTTTCCAGAAGTCTTGCCCCAAGACTACCACTTACAACTATTTATCGATTTCTGTTGGCTAACTAGGCTTTAAAATGTTTTCCAGTTGAGCACATTTGCTGTAGCATTCTGCCTTTAAGGAAGGGGAAGATTGGATATTGGGCAAACCACAGGCAATCTCTGTCACAGAAAAAGAAAAACTGGCATTTAACGACGAGCTAAAAACAGATAGGGTAGCTGGACTGCGTCTCAGACACAAGCCCAAGTCTCCTGATACAGAGAAATCACGGCAGAGGAAGGAGGAGGGGGAGCACTGGGGTAGGAGTGGGAGTTAGTACATTATACAGCTCTCTTCACATATGAATAGGAACCTGCAGAAAGTATTGAATATTCAGTATAGTTTTGACCAGCTGGGTCCTCTCTCTGATAAGAGAATACCTTTTCCAGATATTTTCTGAACATAAAAGAAACACCATCATTCATTCATTCATTCATTCATTCATTCATTCATTCATTCATTCGTTTATGCATTCACTTATTACTTCCCCAAATACTTGGGCAGGCACTACACTGTGTACCAAGCTTATAGTCCTTTTGGTAGGCTCCTTAATCTCTGGCCCAGAGCTCACAAATGAATAATCCATGAGTTACATATATGATTTATTTACCCTACAGAGTGTTAACTAATGCAGTATTTTCAAAAATGCATATTAATTGATAACAGTTATAACTTAAATTGTGTCCACCCCCTGCAAAGTATCTAGTGCAGTCAAAACCCCCAAACCTTAGACTGTGACTGCACATGCAGTTAGTTAAGAGGAGGTCAACTGGTAGTATGGGCCCTGAATTCAATATGACTGGTGTCCTAAGAAGAGACACAGACCCACGAAGGGGGAGTACTCTGCGACCACAGAGGCTCAGATTGGACTGATGCAGCTACAAGCCAAGGAATGGCAAGGATTGTTGTCTTAGCTTCTACCAGAAGCTAAGAAGAGGCAGAAAAGGATTCTATCCAGTCTCAGAGGAAGCATGGCTCTGCTGACATCTTGATTTTGGATTTCTAGCCTGTAGGACGGTGTTAGAATAAATTTCTGGTTTTTAAAGTCACCAGTTTGTGGCACTTTGTTATGGCAGCCCTAGGAAACTAATAGAATACTAACAAAAAAACAAACAAACAGGATATTTTACATAAAAATTCAGATTTCTGGTTCCTTTTGGAAGAGAGTTGATGTGGTGACATGGGACCCAGGCCTTAGATGACAAGATGGTGGAGTTGAGTAACCACTACATTCTTCACTTACATCAGTTGACTGGTTACTTTTCCATGGCTCTTATTGGAATTTGTATTTGTACCCCACTGTCTCCAGCTTTATTTTCTGCTTCTGGCCACAGCCTTACCCGATGGACTTGATCACTGAATTCTGTGTTGCCAAAGGGCAACAGGCCTTTACCCAAATCTTGTTGGAGATTTCTCTGCCCGTCCTATTTAATTTACTACACTCATACTCTATTCCCTGCTTAATTTTTCTCCATACCATTCTATCTATCCATCTATCTATCTACCTACCTACCTACCTATCTACCTATCTATTTTAGCTTTTTTACTTCTTATCATCTTGTCCCCTACGGCCAGAATAGAAATTTCATACGGGCAGGGTTTTTTTTTGTTCACTGTGGTAATTCCAATGCCTACAGCAGTGCCTAAGAACTGAGAAACCGTGAGATACAAAAGCTGGAAAAAAAATCCCAGAAATTAACTAACTGAACCTCCACTTTTTTTGAACCCCCACTTTTTTTGAACCCCCACCTTTTTTATCCTTCCAGGAAACTAACCAGGCAGAGAGGGGATGTGATTTGACAAAGGTCATACAATTGATTAGTAGCTAAGTGAGTCAGACTCAGAGCAGGTTTTCTTGCCCCCAGTCTAATGATGGCTCTGTGGTTCCTGGCTGCTTCCTTGCTCACAGTCATCGCATTTGGATCTTAAGTACAGAAATATCAAATGATAATAGAGAAATGATAGTTTTTATGTATTCCATCTAATTATTTATCCGCTAAATGCTTTCAGAACAAAATTGAAAAAAAATCTTATTTTATGTTCTTGATACCTGGAAAGGTGACAGGAGATTTACTGCCTCTTTCATGATAATTAATACTGAAGATTTAATTGTTGTGGTTTAGCAAATACTTTTTTATTTTTTATTTTATTTTTTAAAATATTTTATTTATTTATGTGTCAGAAAGAGAGAGAGAGGGAAAGAGAGAGAGAGAAGGAGAGCATAAGCACGGGGAGCGGCAGGCAAAGGGAGAAGCAGGCTCCCAGCTGAGCAGGGAGCCCGATGTGGGGCTCGATCCCAGGACCCTGGGATCATGACCTGAGCTGAAGGCAGGCACTTAACTGACTGAGCCCCTAGGCTTCCCAGCAAATTTTTTTTTTAAAAAGTTTCAGTTTTAGAAGAGAATGCAACTAATTTTTTTTACGGAAGTGTTATTGACACACAGTATTCTATTAGTTTCATGTGCACAACATAGTGATTCAACATTTGTATATATTGCAAACTGATCACCATGACAAGTCTAGTCACCATCTACCACCATACAAAGTTAATACAATATTATTGACAGTATTCCCTGTGCTGCATCACCATGAATTAGTATTTTATAAGTAAAAGTTTGTAGCTCTCCATCCCCTTCACCCATTTTGCACACCCCCTACTCCCCTTCTCTGGCAACTATCACTCTGTTTTCTGTATCTATGAGTCAGGGTTTTGTCTCATTTTGTTTGTTTGTCTGTCTTGTTTTTTTAGATTCCACTTGTAAGTGAAATCATGGAGTATTTCTCCTTCTCTGTCGCACTTATTCCATGTGACATAATATCCTCAAGGTCCATCCATGTTGTCATGTTGTCACAAATGGCAAGATTTCATTCTTTTTTATGGCTGAGTAGTATTCCTGTGTGTGTGTGTGTGTGTGTGTGTATTCCATATCCTCTTTACCCTTTTATTTATTGCTGGATACTTAGGTTGTTTTCATATTGTGCCTATTGTAAATAATGCTATGATAAACATATTGGTACATATATTTTTTTGAATTACTGTTTTGTTTTTTTTGGATATATACCCAGAAATGGAATTGATAGTTCATATGGTAGTTCTATTTTTGATTTTTTGAGGAATCCCTATTCTGTTTTCCATAGTGATTGCACCAATTTACATTCCCAATTCCCACCAATAGTCCAGTAGGGTTCCCTTTTTTCCACTTCCTCACCAAGATTTGTTATTCCTTGTCTTTTTGATAATAGCCATTCTGACAGGTAGGAGGTGATATCTCATTGTGGTTATGATTTACATTTCCCGGTGATTAGTGATATTGATTATCTTTTCATGTGCCTGCTGGCCATCTGTATGTCTTCTTTGGACAAATGTCTATTCAGATCCTCTGCTCATTTTTAAATTGGATTGTTAATTTTTTTTTTTTTTGCTATTGAGTTGTATGAGTTCTTTATATATTTTGGATATTAGCCCCTTATCAGATATATGATTTGCAAATATCATCTCCTATTCAGTAGGTTGCCTTTTTGTTTTGTTCATGGTTTCCTTAGCTGTAGAGAAGCTCTTTAGTTTGATGTTGTCCCATTTGTTTATATTTGCTTTTGTTGTCCTTGCCTTTATAGTCAGATCCAAAAAATATCGCTAAGACTAATGGTGAGGTTATCACCTGAGTTTTCTTCTAGGAATTTTACAGTCTTAGGTTTAACATTCAAGTTTTTAATCCATTTTGAGTAAATTTTTGAAATGGAGTGAGATAGTGGTCAAATTTTATCCCTTGCGTGTAGCTTCCAGTTTTCCCAATGCCATTCCTTTCTGCATTGTACATTCGTCACTGCTTTGTTGTAAATTAATTGACCATATGTGTATAGGTTTATTGTTGGGCACTCTATTCTGTTCCATTGATCTGCTTTTTTGCCAAAACCAATATGCAACCAATTTCTTGATAGCTATATTCCGTGTGTCTTGTTGATGAGGTAGTAAAAAAAAAACAAAAACAAACCCACACACAAAACTACATTCCCACCCACAAGATTTGAAATATAATATGCTAGAAAGTCAAATGATGGTTTTTCATTAATTAACCCATCTAACCTTTATAGAAAAGTTCAGTGTAGTTGTTGAAAAGAGATTATCAAGTCAAAAAGAGCCCAGCATGTATTCACCACCACCTGTTAGTCATTCACTCATTCATCAACAGTGTAATGAGGTTCTACTATGTGCCAGATCTCTCCAGGGACTAAAACCAGATAAGGTCCTTGCCTTGCAGAGCTTATGTTCTAGAGCTGTGTTTTCCAAAGGTCCCTAATGGGAGCAGTCTCTGTGGGGGTGGGAAGCACTTGTAATAACACAGATTCCTAATCTTCACCCTAGAGCTACAGAATCAGAATCTCAGGCAAAGAATTGGGAATCCAAGTGTTTACCAAGCATTGAAGTTCATTTTTATCAGGCAATTTTCAGAAACAGTTTTGGAGGAAGATAGTGATGCTAATCAAGTATTTACACTAATACATGTGTAATTTACAAAGTAGGTGCTATAGAAAACAGTATACAGTGATTGTTCATTGACTATTTATTCAATATGTATTATTGAGCCCCTATGTGTGCTAAACACAGCTTTTGGTGCTAGGGATATAGCAGTAAAAAAGTGGTAAGATCTCTGCCCTCATGAAGCTTTCATTTTAGTGAGGGAAACAGTAAGAACATACTCAAATGAGATAGCTTCATGTGATTGCTCGTGCCATTCCCTTTTGGGAAGCCTTTCTGTGCTAGGTAACCAGGCTAGGAGGAGAGGAAGAGAGGGGCAAGAGGAAGGTGCTGAACTATGTAGTGTTTCCCTGCCTTACTGGGAGCCAAGCCTCAGGGCATGAAAAAGGACTCAGATAAGTCTGGGTTGATTTCAGAACAAAAGCCATGATTTGGCCTTCTCTAGACCCATTCTGGAAAAACTGCATGCTTGTCAGAGAATCCCAGAGGTTAGCACTATCCACTATATCCAAGAAGACACTGGGAGAAGAATAAAATTGGCTGAGAAAAGTGCGTAAAAGATTGTATGGAATGTCCTTTCTATTCCATTGATTTTCCATGGCTTTCTCCTGGAGTGTAGGGGATCTAGAAGTTTGTACATATTTGGGCATGATGGATGGCATGTCAAAATAGTTAAAGGTATCAGCTGGTGAATACACCAGACAAGAGGGGTCACTGTAGAAGGGAAAATATGGCTCTGTAACTGAAAGTTAGAGCATGGTTACCCAAACAAGGAGTCTACTGGGAATCACAGCCAGGCTTCAAAGCATCAGTAGCACCATCAAAAGCAGAAATAAGAGACAAATGGGCAAGAGGCTTTATGGGGCTTCAACTATGATGGGCTCAATGACATGGGTTGCAGACACTTCAGAGGCAGATCCAGTGAGGATCCAGAGAAGAGACTGCCATGAGGATGAGATACCATACCAGCTCCGACTCCAAGAGGATAGACTGCCATCTTTACTGTCCCATCTCCTACTCTAAGAGGATAGACTGCTATCTTGGAAAACAGGAGAGAGACTGTTTTAGGTTGGAAAGATTTTTTTTAACTATGAATATTTTCAAACATATACAAAAATAGAATACTATAACGAACCCGCACATATCTATCACTCATATTATAGATTTTTTGCTTGTCAGTTTTGTTTCCTCTATAATCAAGCCTCTTTTTTGGAAAAAAAAAATTATAGCAAATCCCAGATAGAATGTCATTTTATTTCTATGGACTTTGGTAGGCATGTCAAGAAATACAGGCAATTTCTAACATTACCACAATGCTATTATCACATCTTAAGAAATTAACAATCATTTCAGGGAATGTCGAATATGCCATCCATGTTAAATGTGTTTGTTTCAAATTGCCATTTTTAGTCGGCTTGTTTGAATTGGGATTTAATCAAGGGCGACATGATGCATTTGGTTGTTGTTTCTCTTTAGAGTCTCTTAATCTAGGGGCACCTGGGTGGCTCAGTGGTTAAGTGTCTGCCTTCGGCTCAGGTCATGATCCCAGGGTTCTGGGATCGAGCCCTGCATCGGGCTCCCTGCTCCGCGGGACGCCTGCTTCTCCCTCTCCTGCTCCCCCTGCTTCTCCCTCTCCCGCTCCCCCTGCTTGTGTTCCCTCTCTCGCTGTGTCTCTCTCTGTCAAATAAATAAAATCTTAAAAAAAAAAAAAGAGTCTTTTAATCTAGAGCGGCCCCTCCCGCCACAAGTCATCCCGAGTAGTAATTTAAGAACAAAACAAGATCAACTGGAAAAAATAAGTCAAGTTATCCGATTTTGTTCACATGAGTCTGAGGGTGACCCCATGACAACGATAAGAAGCATAAATAGTCATAGAGAATCTCATCCAGCTGTAAGGTAACTTTAGGAAATCTTGGATAAAGCGTATTTACTGAAAAGCAGGTAGAATCAATCTACCGGAGCAAAGGCTCTTATTCAGAAAATATTTTGAGGCACTATTTCCATAGGCCACTGGATGGGTGTGCCGTCAATTTCTTACTTGCCATCCAGTCAATCCTGCAAGACTCTTTGTCAGCAGCACCTACACTGACTCACAGACTATTAAAGCTTATTAAGAAATAACTTGGACTTCCCAGAAGACTAATTTACGTCAGCAAGCAAAAGAATAATCACAGCCATAAATCTTAGACCTATCCATGAGTACAGCTTGTTTTAAAAAAAAATTCAGTAGTATTTTGTTACTTTTAACCAAAAGAAGACTTTGATTTTTTTTCTTTTTTTAATAATCCACAATGCCTTAAAAGCTATCCAACTTTATTGATAGTCCTTTCTTGCTACTGGGCAGGGTAACATCATAGAAATGATAACCGAAGGACCAAAGTTCATGGTTAGCTTCCCTTTGTTCTATTTTATAGGTTGTTGGGAAACCAGAGAATAAATATTCTGAATGAAAACAACACAATTTAGACAATAGTGCAAATAAGTATAGAGAAAGCCCTCACATGAAAAAGCATTATCAGTCTTCATTTGTTTAAATTCCCATTTTTAGAAATTGAATTCATTCCCTCTTATTGGTTTATTGGTTAATTGCTACAAACGTGCCTCTGGGAATGACTCCTAAAAATGGTGATTAAAACAATCTCTTGAAATGCAGACTCTCCCTATGGCCAACCCAGCTCATTCCTCTCCATTCTCACATGAATATTTCTCTGGCTTGTGGTTCTGGCCAAAGATGGATTATTTATAGCAGAAACACCAGAGCTCGAAGCATCCCGCTTACCTTTTGTTGTCAAGGTAACAACTTAGATTTTTCCCCTTCCGCTGAAAGGTCAGATTTCTTATGATATGAGTCACAAAGCTCAGGGGGATTTTTAAAAATTGAGATAGCACTTTTTCAAAGACAAATTAAAAACCAAGACTTTATAAAGATTCAGACAATTGAAAATGGAATTTAAACCATCAGGTGGCTTACATTAATTTACCCTGATGCCTCCATGGTTGTGCTTTGAGGAAGTGTGGCTCAATCGCTTGTCCACGGCTGGTACAGCTCTCATTTGAGGATGGCAGTCCTCCCAGCTACTTACTGGATCTGTTCTTTGTCCACTAGAATTGCTATTTGTCCTCTGTGTAAGGTGTGACAGAGAGTCTTTAAAATATTTTTTCTTTAAATTTCATACTTACAAATTTCCAAAATGATGATGGCAAAGAATATTTTGAGATTATCTTTGAAGGGAAATTTTAGATTAATAATAATGGTAGCATTTACCTGTGGCCTGAGAGTATTTTAAGCACATCTATTAACTAACTTAATTCTCAAAACAATACTCGAAGGTAGAAAATATTATCATTTCAAATCCTTTTTTACCAACAAGGAGGGTAAGACGCAGATTGAGTAAACAACTTAGCCCAGGTCACAGGACAAATAAAGGCAGAGGTTCATCCAGACAGTTTAGTTAGTTAAGTCTGTGCTCTTAATGCTCGGCCAGGATTCCCTTCTATAAGTGCAGGCCTCTACCTGAGAGAAGGAAGGCACTAAGGTGACATTCTTCCCAGGAAGGAGGGAAGGAAGCCTTGCTACTTCCCTTCCTTGGACCCAACAACTAGCCCCCTCACCCCCTGCACCACCCCACAAAGCCATCCATGGGCCTTTGTGTGAATTTTTCTTTTCCAAGCTGCATTCTCCTAATCACACACCTGGGGAAAGAAGAGGGTTGATAAAGTTCCAGAAACTCATCTCCTGGTCTCACCAAAATTCAACTTGATGTTGCAAATCTGAAAGTGTGCTGAATTCCATATGCTTTGAGTCCCAGCCGTGGCAACAGCAACTCATTTTACTGGTAATAGCCACCTTTTACTGAGCACACACTACATGCTGGGGACTCTAAACAAATTATCTTTTCTCTTCACGATGTCCCAGTGAAAGGCCGGGAATGCAATTATGAGGGATGAAGGGACGAAGGGCCGGGTGGCAAGGAAGCTGCCCACCGAAAGTGGAAGTCGCACAGCTGGGAAAGGGTAGACTCAGCATTAAAACTCACGTCTGCCTCGCTCCTAAATCTATTCTCCTTTCATGGCATAATTTCCTTACTTTAACAAATAATAAATCAGGGATATAAATAGTTCAGTGCCTCCTCAATCCAACCTTATTCAAAGACAGCTCTAAAAACAAGGTTTTGAAAATTTAGGTGCATAAAGTTAGGGCTTTGTGAAACGTATTGGCTCCTTTGAACTGACCGTAAACAATAATCATGAAAGGGAGTGGGTTTTTTTAGAAAGAAAAATAATCTTGAGCAACAACAAGATTTACAATAACTGGTAGTTGCTTTTCACTATGTGTCGATGGCTTTTCACAATTACTGGAAGGCCCAGCTCATTCTTAACAATGATCTTTGTGTCAGAGGCTGGGGGAGGACAGGGCACCTTCCAGGCCTCTCCACAGGCGGAAAATAACCACACGCCCATCCCTTCTCCTTAAAGTCAAAAGTAACCACTGTTTTCTGCAGCATCTCCAATCTCTGATATTCAAACAGGGATCAAGAATACCAAGGCGTTTTAGCTAAACCTATTCTTTTGGTTCTTTCCATAAAGCTACACAATGGGGGTTCATCCTACTGTATAAAAGACTGTTTAGATACCAGGAACATCTGACTCATGTGTGTTTGAGATCTCTATAACCACAGATAGATTTTACTGGATGCACTAATTTTGTACATCAAAGAAAACATTTTTATAAAGTGGTGGACTGTTACACAGATTTGGATGAGGCACAGCAAAAGTCTCATTGTCCCCTCAAGCACAGCCTCTATAATTAGTTAAAGCCTGATGTAACAAAGGGAGGATGGAATGGACATTTATTGAGCTTGTGTGCTTGACCTCTCCCAATCCCTCCTCCCTGTGCTCAGTGTGGCTGGCTCCTTCTCATCCTCGGTCCTTAGCTCAGATAGCCCCTCTGAGGGGGGTCAGCCTGAGCACCCAGGCTAATGCAGGGATAGCTTGCTATTCTCTCTCTCTGAATTCTGGTCCCTGCTCCCAACCCCCGACCCCCAGCTGCCCCGGACAGATACCAGGGCCTTCGTCATCATTTGCCAATTATGTATTATTTGTTTATCTGTTTATGGCCTGCCTACTTAACAGTCTGCATGCTTTTTTGAGGACAGAGACCATATCCACTCTAAAAGCAACTTTGAGGAGATTGGCTCCTGGCCCAAAACCTGTGTGTGATTTTTCCAGCCCAACCATAGACAAGGGCTCTACCTGACAGGTCTGATGGAGAAAAGTTGTCCTTCCCACATGGGTTTTGGTGCACAGCCATGCGCTGCATTCTCTGAAGGGAGTGCAGTCAAGGACACAGGCCCCCTGGCCTTCCCGGTCATGCTCTTACACACACCTGTATTCCTAGCCAGGCCATCTCCATTTGCAGGCCTCTTTATTTGTGGGGCCCTGAGGCAGAGGCCTTCTCAGGGGCCTCTGCAGAGACCTCCCAGTGAGGGGAGGGGAGAGAAACCTTGAAGACTCTACCTTTCTCTACTTTACTCAGTACTTTCTCACTTCTAGGTCTTTCCCCTCTGTCTCCCCTCCCTCCCAGCCCTGTGGCCATGAGGTCCTTAAGATGGCAGGAATCTTTTGACAAGGGCTCTCTTGCTAGTGAGACAATATTCCGTGTCTCTGCTGCTCTATCTAACCTTCACTGATGTCATTCCATGGGGAAAATGGAACAGTGAGGAAAGCGGTGTTTTCTCTAGTGAAGCTTCTTGCTTATACTAGCACAGTTACGCGATTCAAGGTTTCACTTTCATTTTGCCTTGTTGTCTTAATCAGCTACCCTGATACTTGGTGGCTCAGCTTAGCTCTTGACGAACATATAGTAGATGCTCAATAAATATTAAACAGAAGATTGAATGAGTGAATAAATAATCTCTCCAGGTATTATGCTAAGTACTTTAGTCATTCTATAAATATTTACTGAACATCTAGTATGCATCTGGCACTGTTCTAGGGTGCTAGGATCCATATAAAGATTCCCTGCCATCAAAGAGCTTATATGCTACACATTCTATTGTTATCCTAGTTAATTCTCACAACAACCCTGTAAGACAAAAACTGAAAATTATAAAAGTGAACAATTTGTTTAAGGTTATAAAACTTGTAAATCACAGAACTGGAACTGAAAAATCTCTTCTTTTTCTGGGGTTCTGGCCTTGTCATCCCAAATCACCAGGGCATGGTCTCGCTTCTCTTCTGATCCCAGGGATCCAGAATCCACAGTTAATATAATATCGGGGAAATTCTGGCCTATCACTTTGCACGCATTCATGAGGCTGGTGGATGGAGCCCCAAAAAGCCCCTAGGTGCCGTGTTGACGAAGCACCTTCTAGCAGCTTCACCCTGCTAGTAGCTGTAGGATTGGTAAGGTCTGTGCATCCAAGATCCTCTGTTTCTACCCCTTCAGAATGCTCAACTGAGTTCTCTAGCCAAAGAAATCTGAAAATGTCACTTTTAGCTGCAGCCCATGGAGGCAGCGTAAGGAAAGGGGAGATAAAAAGGACTGATAGCCAGGGGTGATTCTGTACTTTTTGTTGTTGTTGTTGTTAGCAAAGTTCTAAAGAAAGGCTTTTGGCTAAAGACACAGTAGGAGTGGAATATGGTTTAAGAACATTCCCTTTACTTAGTTCTGTTACTTTTATCGCCCATGATTTTATTTCTAACAACTTTGCCAAATGATGTTCAGAATTTTCATTTATTCTATTAGGTTGAGTAAGTTCATGGCAGATACAACCTTGAGAATGAGAAGTAAATATTTTCCTTAAGAATTTGTTTGGAAAAAAAAAAAGAGTTTTCTTGAAGTTTGGCAGTGCTTTAGAGAGTTAAACATACACTTACCATATCATATGATCCAGAAGTTCTACTATTTGGAATTTAGCCAAGAGAAATGAAAACATATGCCCACAAAAAGGCTCATATGCCAATGGTCACAGTAGAGACACCATAGACAAATACTTGACACAACCCAGCTGTCCACCAGCTGGTAGATGGATAGAGAAAATGTGGTATATCCACACAACGGAATACTATCCAGCCATAAATAAAGAACAAACTACTGATACACATAAGAGTGTGGATGAATCTCAAAAACATTATGCTAAGTCAAAGACGTTAGACACAAAGGACCACATATTGTGTGATTCCATTGACATGAAATTTCTAGAAAAGGCAAATTATAGAGACATGAAACAGATCGGCTGTTGCCTGGGCTGGAAGTGGGAGCAGGGACTGACTGCAAGCAGTGAGACAGAAGTTTTGAGGGGACACAACTGTTCTAAAACTATGTTGTGGTGATGGTTGACCAACTTTGTGTGTTTGCGAAACTCTTCAAACTGTACACTTAAAATGGAGGAGCGTAATGGATAAATTATACCTCAATAAAGTCTTAAAAGTGGGAAGGGAAAGAAACTGTTTAGGGAGTCATCTTCCTTTAAGATAAAAAAGAATACATATTAGATTAAAGAAAAAGAAGTTTCCTAAACCCAAACTATATTCTTAGGATATGATGTAAATTTAAAATCTGCTCATGGAGAAATTAATATTTGCTCAAACACAGCTACCATCCGACATTTCCGGCTGGTCTCTGTGTGGGTTGAGATATGCAAGTACATCCGTGTCATCCTCTTGGGGGAGTCTCTGCAGGACTTTTTGACAGGATCGAGGATAAACTGCCACCATGCATGGGAAATGAGAAGAGACAATAACTGTGCCGAACTGGATGTGCCGCAGAAGGCTTTCTAGAAAAGCGGATAGGGCCAGCCGGGGGTTGGGGGGAGCTGAGGGAGAGCGCTGGGGCCGGGGGGCTGGCGGCATGGTTTTCGTCTCCTCCCTGCAGCCCACAGAGCTGAGGGGGCTTGTGGACAAAGAGCAGCAGAGCGTGTGTCATGGGTCCTGCATTTGAGCGATCATCAACCGGCCCTCAAAGAAATCAGCCGCCGGTCAAGGTGGCATTTTAATAAAGGCAGACAGCTGCCTCCTGCCCTGCGTGTCAGCCTCCCTGCAGCCCCGAGACTCACTCTTCTCTCTCGGTGGGAAAGCCTGCTACAGGCATACTGGCCGGCAAGATAAGCTTTCTTTTCCATTTGTCTCCTACCTTTTAAAAACCAGCTTGACGCTCATTAATGTTAGGAAGGTGCGTGAGGCACTCTCGCGAATTAGGAAAAGTGGGGTGCAGGGCAGAGGAAGAAAAGACAAATATTGTGGAAGTGTTGGAAAAGGTGGGATAAAAGCACGGTTGGGGAGGGCGGGAGCCATGTCGTTTGGTTGCTACCCTTGGGGCTTCTATTCCCTCAAGTGAGACTATGGGAAGGAGTCCACGTTTTTCAATAGAGCAGCATGACATTAAGCGGATGGTTCCGGAACATTGGCACTCCAGACTGCGTGGTCTCTGCAGGTGGCTTTTATGCCGTGCTCTTTGGTCACCGGAATAGAAATCCCACATGAATTGTGCAGCAGCAGCAGGCTTCACGGAGAGCAAAGAGAATTATGTGATGTGGGGAAGTGCTTTTCTCCTCCTTTCTTTTTCCTTTCTCTCTCTCTCTCTCTTTTTTTTTTTAAATGGGAGCGTTCACCTTCTCAGAGAGATGGAACCGTGTCTTCAGAGCCAAAGTGAAAGGGAGGTTGGAGGCAAACCTCTAATAATACAGGCCAAAGGGGATTTGTGCTGGCCACCCATTCACTTCTGTCTCACATAGAAGAATACATTGTGGACAAGGGTTTCCGAGATAAAAAATAGAAAACTGGGCAAAGAATATAAACAGACAAGGACATATAAATTACAGTTTTCGATTGACAAACATTAAAATGTATGCTAGTACCCCAAGGGCAGAGAGCAGGCGGGTCAATGTAGTACTAGTGGGAATGTAAATTACAACAGCCCTTTGGCAAGACAATGAAAAACTAACTTTTAAAGTTAAAAAAAAAAAAAAGACCCCTACCTCCCCCCGACACACTCTACAGAGATAAAAAGCACCAGCATGTTGGGTGACAGAAAAACTAGAAACAACTCAAAACCATCAATCAAGGAGGCATGAAGAATTATTCTGCATCTATATTCTAAAGTATGCAGCTATCAAAAGGAAAGAGATTTATTTAATCTTTAATTTAAATAAAGGGATTTAATTAAAATGAAAGAAGTTCTGAAAGTTGCATTTCTTTAATTAAAAAAAAAAAAAAAAGAAAAAATACTGCTGTGAACTCAGTCCTGGGCTGAGATCCTGCTAAATTTAGAACCGTATTTCTGACATCAGTTTATAACCTAGTCCAAATAATATGAACAAAGAGAAAAAAAAACCAGGGAAAAATAAATGACAATACATGTCAAGATATTCCATCTCTTTGGAGGCTGGGCAGCAATGGGAGTCAAGGCAAAAATGTAGAATTATGTGCTGTTTTTCTTGGTTGGGGCAGGGACAGAACAGGATTTGTGTTATGGGAACTGTGGGAAAGAAAAGGTTAAATATACATGGTGGGATTATTAGATCAATCTTGCTAAGTGTGTTTTTCCAAATCTTCTAAATCCTTACTGATGGTTGTGTCTTAGAAAATTAATGAAAGAATGTATTAATGTTTCCTACCCTGATGGAGGATTTGTTCATTTCTTCTTTAATATTATTTTAACTGGGTGGTTACACATTTAAAAAAAATTTGGTATTCATTTAACATGTATAGAAAACAACTTCAATCTGGCATATTTTTTTTGCATTTTTATAGCTAATGTAAGTATTTTTATATCTTTCCAGTGAGTTAAACCTATTATGATTATGTGATTACTGTTTTTGTTCCTAGTAATGCTTTTCTGCCTTAAAATAAATTTTGTCAGATATTGATGTTGTTACACAAGTGTTCTTTTGTTTTTTTCTTCTCTTTCTTTCCCCAGCTTCATTGAGCTATAATTGACATATAACATTGTGTAAGTTTATGGTGTACAACGTGATACACATACACTGCAAAATGATTGCAATAAGGTTAGTTAACATATCCATCACCTCAGAGAGTTACCATTTGTGTGTGTGTGTGTGTGTGGTGAGAATATTTAAGATCTACTCTCTTAGCAACTTTCAAGTATACAGCACAGTATTATTAACTGTAGTCACCATGTTGCACATTACAACCCCAGGACTTATTTAACTTACAGTTGGAAGTTTGTACCCTTTGACTAACATCTCCTCATTTCCCCTACCCTACAGTGCCTGGCAACCACCAATCTATTCTGCTTTTATGAGTTTCGGTTTTTTTAGCTTTCATATGTGAGACCATACAGTATTTGTCTTTCTCTGACTTACTTCACTTAGCATAATGCCCTCAAGGTCCATCCATGTTGTCACCAATGGCAGGGTTCCTCTCTTTTTTAAAATGGCTGAATAATATTCCATTGCACGTAAATAAACATTTTCTTTATCCATTCATCTGTCATTGGACACTTAGGTTGTTACTGTGTCTTGGCTATTGGGAATAATACTACAGTGAATAAGGGGATACAGATAGCTCTTTGAGATAGTGATTTCATTTCCTTAAGATATATGTGTATCCAAAAGTGGAATTGCTGGATCATATGGTAGTTCTATTTTTCATTTTTTTTGCACATGTGTTCTTTCAATTGATTTATGCCTTGGCATACGTACCTTTCAGGCATGTCTCTGGTTAACTGTTCATAGATAAGATTTTTAAAAAATTGATAGTTCTAGTATTTGTCTTTTAAGTGAAGAGTTTAGTCCCTGTAAATTTAGTGTGTTACTGAAATACTTAAGTTTGGTTTTTACTGTATGATTTTGTACTGTACATCTGCCCCAGGCCTTTACATTCAGTGGCCTCTTGCCCTGTCTGATAACTCTGGGGTCTGACTTGTGGTTTTTATCTGGATCTAGCCTCTCTGCCTAAATTTTCAGGTTGACAATTCAGTTAGATATTTTACCTGACTTTATTTTAGTTACGACTTTGTTAAGTTTCTTTTTGCTTAGGCTTGGTACCACACTCAGAAGCTCATTCTACCCCATCCCATGTTGCCTGTGACCTCATGGGCTCAGGTCCGATCTGGTACCTGGGACCACTGCTTCTCTGGGAGGACTTTTAGGTACTTCGTGTTATCTGGGCTCTAGTTATTGGATTCATCTTGGTTTCTGCCTTTTGCAGGAACTCTGACCATCATTCCTTTAAAATCTATTTCTCTTCCATCTTCTATTTCCATAACCACTACCACGTTTGATCTTAGCCAAAAGGCCAAGAAGCCATACCATAACCACTATCACAACCCAAGTTTAGGTTATAGTGCTTCGTAAGTTACACATTTAATAGCTACTCTAGTGGTTCTGCTAGACACAGTATTTTTCTTTTTCATGTCCCTGCCATCATGTTTTTCTTCAACAGAGGGATCTGCTCATGTCATGACTGTACTCAAAAGCTTCCAAAGGCTCTCAAAATAAGTTAAATATAACTTCAGTGTAGCATTCCAAAGCAATCTAATCTACTATTTCTGCTTTACCTAAATATTCTCTAATTGATTTGCTAGCAGTGATCCCACTCCCCACCTAGACTATAAGCTTTCTCATAATGAATTCTATTTTGTGCATTTTTTTATTTGCCTCATCTTACTGATTTCTTGCTGACCAAAATCTTTACTATACCTCAAGACTCTGGTAGATTGCAAATTCCTTGAGGGTTGACTGACTTCATCATTGTATCTTATTATTAATAAGAACATAATAACTACTCAGAAAAGATTTACTTACACACTACCATGTATTGGTTGCCACACCATGGAAAACAGGACTGTCATCACCATAGACAATGTTTATATACCTAGTCCCGATATCGACCTGTAATAATACCTAGTGAGTTTCTTAATATAGAAATTTAGGAATTGAGGCGGAAAGCATTTGTTGCCATTCCAAAAGCTGATCTTCCCTTCACTTATGTTAATAAAACCCTAGTTTTATCTAGAAATTAAGAGGCATGGCACATAAGTAAGGTGGCCCAGTACCAAGGGACAAAATCATGACTAGTCTAGACCAGGATCATTATCCCATTCTCCTCGCCAGTGATTAATTTGACACTTAGACATAGGCCTTTGTTCTGACCCATGACATATGGCAGGGTCTTTGAGAGATTCTTAGAAAAACTTCTAAAAAAAAGAGACGCTTGAGGAGAAATTGGCCATCCTATCTTGAGATATAATTGCATACAGAAGTGATGCCTGAAACTGAGATCACCATCCTGTGACCCTAAGGGGACAAGCTTGAAGATGAAAATCGATATGCTGAGGAGGGGAGCACAAAGGTGGAAAGAATCTAGGACGTTAATGACATCAGTTCTGGAACCAGCTAGATCTAGATCCTGTTGTTGATGCCAATTATAGACCAGTATTCTTCTGCCCACAGCACTAAAACCAAGAAGCTCAGAATGTGTGAGAACTCACTGTAGATTGAAACTATTTGTAGACATGTTATTATACAGTTGAAGTACTTATATAATGAAAAGCATAATGTCTATGAAGGAGTTCATGTTCATTTTGACACTAACTTCACCCAATTCTTCCACACTAAGGAAGTTGGTAAAAAGGTTTAGCAGGTGTGATTAAAAGGACTATTTCTGGTTTGATTCTGTTCTTGCCATTCCATGCTCTCTGTGCCACTATGTTTTTATATTAGGAGTCTTACTATTTTCAGAAAAAGATAAACCTCAACCCCAACTCACCTGATTGATTACTTATATTTTATTTTAAATTCTGGATATTTTCCAAGTATAGATAAGGATGCATCCTCAATATATGCTGAAAACTGCCCACCACCAGTCACCATTATTCTTAACTGTACTGCTACAAGGGAGCCCAGTATCCCTGAAGAAAACCTGAGGCTCCTTTCACATTCTCTTGGCAATGGTTCAGCCTCATTTCGTGGCCCTGCTGTTCTGGGACTGCCCCAATCCTGCGCTGTCCTCTAACTCTATGCATGAGTGATTAGAAGTCTAGACACAGCTGAAAGAGGAAGGGGAGGCATGTTTTCTATTTTGACTTTTTTCTTGGTTAACTTCAATGAATTTCCTCATTGCAAAGAAACAAGGACTCTCTGCTACTTCCTGGATAACATCATTAAACCTTCACTCTGCTATATTTCACACACAGTGGCTCATAGTGAGGGCAGCGTGAGGCTTAGGGTGGGTGGGGATACACACTGGTTTAGAATTTCCAAGGGACTGGGCTACATTTGAGGGTTTATTTTTTGCTTCTTACCCAGCTTCCAACCGGAGAGTTGTGATTTAGTGAGGATATTAAGCCTGCTTTTCCTTATTCTCTCTCCGGTGAAGAGGCAAGATGGGGAGTAGAATTATATTGCAAGACAAAGGAGAACTTCACTTTATTTCATACCTGGAAGGGCACAGTACTTCCTCCAGGCTGAAGAGGAGAAAAACTGAAGTTCAACCCTGAAGATACGTAAAAATGGTATAAAAATGTTATAAAAGTTATATAAAAAGGGTAATTTCAAACTAAAACTAACTCAGAGTTAAGTATTTTTTTTACAGATAGGGGTGTGTGACTTCTTCAATGGTGACTATTTTCTCCATGGTTTTTAAAAATAATCAATTTTTGGGACACCTGGGTGGCTCAGACGGTTAAGCGTCTGCCTTCGGCTCAGGTCATGATCCCAGGGTCCTGGGATCGAGCCCCGCATCGGGCTCTGTGCTCGGCAGGGAGCCTGCGTCTCCCTCTCCCTCTGCCTGCCTGTCTGCCTACTTGTGATCTCTCTCTCTGTCAAATAAATAAATAAAATCTTTAAAAAAATAAAATAAAATAAAAAATAAAAATAATCAGTTTTTGTAAAGCTCTGTTTCTACCCCCTGATTTAGGAAGAATACTTAGGTATATAGAAAATAAAATTATCTGTAGCCTTTATCTAAGGTGGAAAGAATCTGGGTTGTTGATGACATCAGTTTTATTGAACTTTTAAAGCAACATTTATATATTTATTTATTGTTAAAAAGAGGGCCATCTGTATGTGAGATAAACATTTAAAAATATATCTTGCCCACTCCTGAATCAATTGGCCTGTTACCTTGTTCTCCAACCTACGTCATTACACTTCACTGAACTGCTCGGGGGCATCTCTCCTGCTACACTCCCATAATTAATCGTTTCCTTTTCAGTTGACTTGGCTTAGGGCCTCTCGTTAGCCAGACATCTAGTCTCCTCTTCTCTGCTCATATTCTTCAGTTATTTCCTTCCCTATGTGCTCTCCACCAAAGTTCACATTCGTCACTCATTCATTGGATAGTGACACTAGGATGGGAAAGAACGTAATTGGCTGGTGGGCATCTTGACAAGAGCAAATAGTGAACATCTTTATTTCCAAGGAGGGAAAAACAGAATACACGAGAGGGAACTCCTCAAAGATTCAAGGGACCAGGAGGAGAGATTTCCTGAGTACAAAGCTTCGGTGACGACGTTTCCGTAGGGGGCTAACTAACATATTAGAGGAGGAAGAGACTGCAGTGGTTGCTGATTTGATTTGGATGCAAATCAGGATTTATATTCCATAGATTTTTAGAAGAAATTGCACATATTGTGGAAAATTTAAAACACATACAAAATTAGAATAATATAATGAAATCACATGTAGCCATGATCCAACTTTAATAATTATCACTCCCCCGGGATCTCTTTTTTTCTTTTAAATGGGGCTTTCCTGCAGCTTCCCTTGGCTGCACTTTAAGAGAGTAGGGGCCTCCCTCAAACAAGAATAAGGAGCAGCATTGAAGATTCCTTCCCAAATAGCGTTTTTAAAAAGTGAATTATTTTATTCAACCATTACATACATAAAAGAGAAGTGCACAAATAAATGTATAACACAGTGATTTTTTATAAACTGGACACACCTGGGTAACCAAGTTAGGTGAAGGCACAGAGTATTACCAGCCTCCCAGACAGCCCTGTGCCTACTCTGAGTTCCTAGCCCCTCCGGAAGTACTACATGGACTCAGTCCTAATACATTAGTTTCTCCTGTTTTAGAACTTTATAGCAATTGCATTATATAGTATATACTATTCTGTGTCTGGCTTCTCTCAACACCATGATGTTCATTCACTTTGTTTTATGTATCTGTAGTTTATTTATCTTTGTTGTGCATCTTGTTCCGTTGTATGATTATAACATAATTTATCTATCTACTCTCCTGTTGACGGACATTTGGGTTGTTTTCAATTTGCGATTATTACAAATGGTGCAGTTGTGGATATTCTTATGCACATTTCCTACGTATATATTCTTGTTGAGTACATACCTAGGAATGGAATTACAATGTCATGGGCCTTGCATATAACGAGTTTAAATCCAAATATTGCCGAACAGTTCCCAACGTGGTTGTTTCTATTTACATTCTCACCTATAGTACAGAAGAGTTCAAGTTGTGCCACATTCTCACCAGGATTTGGTATCATCAGTCTTTTTCATTTTAGCCAGTGTGTAAAGTGTGTAGAGACATTGCATTATAATTTTAATTTGCATAACTCTGATGACTATGAACGCTGAGTACCTTTCCATATGTTTCCATACTCTCTTTTTAAAGTGTCTGAATCTCTTACTCATTTTTCTATTATTTTGTGTGTCTTTTTTTTATTTTATTATGTTATGTTAGTCACCATACATTACATCATTAGTTTTTGATGTAGTGTTCCATGATTCATTGTTTGTGTATAACACCCAGTGCTCCATTCAATACATGCCCTCCTTAATACCCACCACCAGGCTAACCCATCCCCCCACCCCCTCCCCTCTAAAACCCTCAGTTTGTTTCTCAGAGTCCACAGTCTCTCATGGTTATTCTCCCCCTCCGATTCCGCCCCCCTTCATTTTTCCCTTCCTACTATCTTTTCTTTCTTTTTTTTTTAACATATAATGTATTATTTGTTTCAGAGGTACAGGTCTGTGATTCATCAGTCTTACACAATTCACAGCGCTCACCATAGCACATACCATCTCCAATGTCCACCACCCAGCCATCCCATCCCTCCCACCCCCCCCCACCACTCCAGCAACCCTCAGTTTGTTTCATGAGATTAAGAATTCCTCATATCAGTGAGATCATATGATATTTGTCTTTCTCTGATTGACTTATTTCGCTTAGCATAATACTCTTTAGTTCCATCCACATCATTGCAAATGACAAGATGTTGTGTTTTTTAATGGCTGCATAATATTCAATTGTATATATATACACCACATCTTCTTTATCCAGTCATCTGTTGATGGACATCTTGGCTCTTTCCATAGTTTGGCTACTGTGGACATTGCTGCTATAAACATTGAGGTGCACATACCCCTTCAGATCACTACATTTCTATCTTTGGGGTAAATACCCAGTAGTGCAATTGCTGGGTAATAGGGTAGCTCTATTTTCAACTTTTTGAGGAACCTCCATACTGTTTTCAGAGAGGCTGCACCAGCTTGCATTCCCACCAACAGCGTAGGAGTGTTCCCCTTTCTCTTCATCCTCGCCAACATCTGTTGTTTCCTGACTTGTTAATTTTAGCCATTCTGACTGGTGTGAGGTGGTATCTCATTGAGGTTTTGATTTGGATTTCCCTGATGCTGGTGATGTTGAGCACTTTCTCATGTGTCTGTTGGCCATTTGGATGACTTCCAAACTCATTTTATGAGGCCAGCATTACCTTGATCCCAAAACCAGACAAAGACCCCATCAAAAAGGAGAATTACAGACCAATATCCCTGATGAACATGGATGCAAAAATTCTCACCAACATACCAGCCAATAGGATCCAACAGTACATTAAAAGGATTATTCACCTCAACCAAGTGGGATTTATTCCTGGCCTGCAAGGTTGGTTCAACATCCACAAATCAATCAATGTGATACAATACATTAATAGAAAAAAGAACAAGAACCATATGATTCTCTCAGTAGATGCAGAAAAAGCATTTGACAAAGTACACCATCCTTTCTTAATTAAAACTCTTCAGAGTGTAGGGATAGAGGGTACATACCTCAATATCATAAAAGCCATCTATGAAAAGCCCACAGTGAGTATCATTCTCGATGGGGAAAAACTAAGAGCTTTTCCCCTAAGGTCAGGAACATGGCAGGGATGCCCACTATCACCACTGCTATTCAACATAGTATTAGGAGTCCTAGCCATAGCAACCAGACAACAAAAAGAAATAAGAGGCATCTGAAACGGCATAGAAGAAGTCAAACTCTCACTCTTTGCAGATGATATGATATTTTATGTGGAAAACCCCAAAGACTCCACCCCAAAACTGCTAGAACTCATACAGGAATTCAGCAAAGTGGCAGAATATAAAATCAATGCACAGAAATCAGTTGCATTTCTATACACCAACAAGACAGAAGAAAGAGAAATTAAGGAGTTGATCCCATTTACAATTACCCCCCAAACCATAAGATACCTAGGAATAAATCTAACCAAAGAGGCAAAGAATCTGTACTCAGAAAAGTATAGAATACTCATGAAAGAAATTGGGGAAGACACAAAGAAATGGAAAAATGTTCCATGCTCATGGATTGGAAGAACAAATATTGTAAAAATGTCAATGCTACCTAGAGCAATCTACACATTTAATGCAATCCCCATCAAAATACCATCCACTTTTTTTCAAAGAAATGGAACATATAATCCTAAAATTTGTATGGAACCAGAAAAGACCCCGAATAGCCAGAGGAATGTTGAAAAAGAAAAATCAAAGCTGGTGGCATCACAATTCCAGACTTCCAGCTCTATTACAAAGCTGTCATCATCAAGACAGTATGGTACTGGCACAAAAACAGACACATAGATCAATGGAACAGAATAGAGAGCCCAGAAATGGACCCTCAATCCTATGGTCAACTAATCTTTGACAAAGCAGGAAAGAATGTCCAATGGAAAAAAGACAGTCTCTCCAACAAATGGTGTTGGGAAAATTGGACAGCCACATGCAGAAGAATGAAACTGCACCATTTCCTTACACCACACACAAAAATAGACTCAAAATGGATGAAAGACCTCAATGTGAGACAGGAATCCATCAAAATCCTAGAGGAGAACACAGGCAGCAACCTCTTCGACCTCAGTCACAGCAACTTCTTCCTAGAAACATCGCCAAAGGCAAGGGAAGCAAGGGCAAAAATGAACTATTGGGATTTCGTCAAGATAAAAAGCTTTTGCACAACAATGGAAACAGTCAACAAAACCAAAGACAACAGACAGAATGGGAGAAAATATTTGCAAATGACATATCAGATAAAGGGCTAGTATCCAAAATCTATAAAGAACTTACCCAACTCAACACACAAAGAACAAATAATCCAACCAAGAAATGGTCAGAAGACATGAACAAACATTTTGTGTATCTTTTTCTTATTGAATTACCGAAGTCATATATTCTTGATACATAGGAGTCTTTTGTCAGGCATTTGTATTGCAAATATTTCCCACTGAGCGGCTTGCCTTTTCACTACCTTAATGGTGTTCTTTGATAAACAGAAATGTTTTGGTTTTGTTTATTAGTATCTGGCACTTTCTGTATCCTACTTGAATTTTTGTTTACCCCAAAATCATCTCCCATGTTTTCCTCTAAAAGTTTTTATTGTTTTTCACTTCAGATTTAGATCTACAGTTCCTCTGGAATTGGTTTTTGTATAGTGTGTCCTATAAACTATAGTTGTATCATTTGAGGTAAGTACGGGTTCCGGTTCATTTCGTCCCTGGATGGCTATGCAATTAACTTAGCAACACTGGTGTAATGGCGATCTTTCCCCCACTGTCCTGCAGCAGGATTTTTGTCATCGTTTGTATCCATATATATGTGGGTCTCCCTATTTCTGTTCCATTAGCCTATGTGTATATGATTATGCCAGTGCCACACTGTTGCTATCACTCTATAATATGTCCTGAGAGTGGGTAGAACACCTCCTCCAGCCTTGTTGTTCTTTTTCAAGACCGACTCCAACTTGCTATTTCTGGTCTTTTACATTTCATATGCATTTGGATCAGCATGTCAATTTGTCAGTTTATACATGCACAAGGACATGTGTGCACACATGTGCACGTGCGCACACACACACACACACACACACACCCCTCTGCTAACATGGTGGTTGAGATTTACTGAGTATTTGAATCATTTGGAGAGTGGCCTGTTACGATCTCTATGTGTAGCAGGTCGGAGGATGGGAAGAGAGAAGGCCAGAATGGTGAATGGGCCGAGATAACAGAGCATAATAGATCACGTTAGGTAATTTGAACCTTGTCCCAAGAGCAATGAAAAGCCATTGCAGGGAGAGATAATTATTTGGTGATGCTTATCAGGCCCTCACCAGTGGTGGGCTCTGTGAGGGCTCAGCTCTGTCTCGTGGATGGCTAAAGCGCCAGAAAGCACACACGTTCAGATGTCCTGTCTCACAAAGTCTGATCTGCAGCTGCATTTTCTTCCTCACTACTGTCTGAAGTGACATAAAAGTGACCTCTGGAGGTCATCAAGTCCATCTCAAAGAAGTCGCTTCTCTCTTATTCAGGGCCTCAACTTCATTGTTCCTGAACTAAGAGGCACTAATACGCCACTGTCATTTACCTGCCTTTTTCTATGTGACAGAAATGCCCCCTCAAAGCCCAGCTGTGTGAAGAGAGGGGGGCATCCCCTACAGGCTGTTGGGGCCTCTTATCTAAGTGATATCACAAACTGTCAGCAGACAGGAGGGTCCACATTGCCCTGACACTGCTGTTGTTGATAGGCTTGGGGAAGGGGATCGGGAAGGGAGAAGGGGAGCATGCGCATGATATTTTATGTCTGATGTCCACCACCAGCCATGACTCACACGTGATCATGTTGACCTAACACATGGTGCGTCCAGGAGACCCAGAAGTGATTATTACTCCTTTTCTTATTATAGATTTCTGGGGTGTGTGTGTGTGTCCATGTATAATATTATATAATTTGGGAAATTTAGTGAATTATATGCAATCCACACCATCAGTAGAACCATTCCCTTTGTAATCAATGAAGAAATTATTCTCTGGAGTGTTCTGGACATGTGTCAGTGGCAACCCTGGTACCATTATGAGTTTCTTTATTCATGGGAGAAGAAAGGCTTGACCTCAGTAAAACTGAGCCCAAGTTACTCCTCAGTCAACCTCAGATCTGCTTCAATCTGGCTTAAAAGCAGGACAGAAATTATTGTGCTTATGAGTCTCTGTTGAAATCTAGATCAATATTTGCAAAGGCAGGACAAGTGCTTGTAATTATCCTCTCAAAACCTCTCATTCCCTTACTCAATCCATGCAAAGGGCTTTGAAGAACTGAGCATGTGCCGTATAAACAAAAGGGGTTTTCCAGGAGTTTTCTGAATCCAATTATTGGGCACGATTAAGTTCTTCTGAGGTCAAGTCTGTACAGAGATGGCCAGGTCTGATATTGAATCCAGGTCACATTCCATGCCCCCTTCTTTCAAGCCAAACTGCTGTTTGGGGTCCTTGGTGTCTTTTCCTACCTGAAAAATCTCAGTTTGTCTGCAGTCTGATCTGCAGCTGCATTTTCTTCCTCACTACTGTCTGAAGTGACATAAAAGTGACCTCTGGAGGTCATCAAGTCCATCTCAAAGAAGTCGCTTCTCTCTTATTCAGGGCCTCAACTTCATTGTTCCTGAACTAAGAGGCACTAATACGCCACTGTCATTTACCTGCTTTTTTCTATGTGGCAGAAATGCCCCCTCAAAGCCCAGCTGTGTGAAGAGAGGGGGGCATCCCCTACAGGCTGTTGGGGCCTCTTATCTAAATGATATCACAAACTGCATAACTTCAAAATTTGTATAACTTTTGCATAACGTCATAAATCTAGGAAATGGAGCCTTCTCCAACAAAGATATACTCTAAGGAACCTGCTACCTCTATCCAGAAAAACCTCTCTGCAGGCTTCTCTGGATTAAAAGAACTATTACATCTCACCAGGCACTCTGAGATCTGTAAAGCATTTGGCAAAAGTGCCATGTTCACATCCAACATTCAAAAAATGGTAGTTATTATTAAGTTGTTATTTTTGGGTCTTGCATCTTTTCACATTGGAAATATATTGCAGGATGTAACAAAAATAATAAAATGGGAGAAGTACAGTAAATCAGTGTACATTTTGCAAATACTGTTTTTTGACTGTTGCTTTCTTATTCTGGATAACATTAAATGCTGGTGATGACTTCTCACCATTCAGGAAGAACTATCTAAGTTTTATGTGACAGAGAACACTGAATTCCCAGGAAGAGGGACTAAAATCCTCCAAGTCTTTTACACTCACTTCAACCCTGGGTTAGATTATTGAATTAAGGGCAATCCTTCCCATAACACACTAAATTAGCAAGCAGAAAACTTTTCTCCAAGAGACTGCTTTTCTAATCCCACTTGGTTCAGCTCTGAAGCATAAAGTTGCCATGATAATTACAATAACAGGTGATATTTTTAGCCATGTGTCCAATTTTATTAAAATTTTATGAGTTAGTCATATTGTATAAAATCTTCATAAGTTAGATAAAAGCAAAAAGGAGAAGGTTATTAATGTTAGTGGAATGCTAGAGAAAAATCTTACATAAAAACACTTGCGTTTTTGTTCCTAACATATAATGTCATACACCTCAACCCTCTATTGAAAGTTAAGTGGTCAGTGCTATATTCTGATGCCATCCTGATTCACAACAATGACAGAATATAAATTGAGTTTCATTCACATGCTTTCAAAAGTCACACTCCAGAATTAAATTTTGAATCTGCTCTTGTCTAAGTACTTTCTTCAAGAGAAATGTTTATACTATAGTTTGAAAGGAGGTTCATGTTGAGGCAAGGATGTCATAAAGAGAGGCCAACAGGCTATCCAGAGCACCCTAATGTGGCTTAAACTTTGAGTTATCTGTGATCTCAAAGTCCCTTGTTCTACAGGCTCCAGGCCTGATTCCATTAGTGTCTGAGAATAGATCTGTCTCATGGACCAACTCACATTAACCCAAGTTTGTGATATACCAATATCTAAGAACCAGATGGTTAATGTATTAATTTACAGTGAGACAATAACTGATGCCAGGAATGGAACAGTCATCAGCAGATCCATATGGGCTTCCAAATGATACTCAGAAAGTATGGAATTGGGAAATGGTGGTTCAATTATATGTTTAATGTTCTTATGCATTGACAGCATGATGTACCCATTTATATAAAAGACAGATACCTATAATCTCTAACCTCTGGGAAGAATTCTAGGCATTCCCTGTGATTTTGCTATGTTGGAGAGTATGTCATGGGTACTGGCATTCAGGTGGAAAGGTACAACTTCTTATACATAACTGTCCCACATATTACAGAAGTTTAGCATTTCTGGCCCCTACTAAGAATTACAATGATACTCCACAATCGTTGTAACAGCCTAAAGCAGGCTCGCCTACTTTCCAATGCTCCACTGGAGGAAGGGGTCCACTCCTAGTTGAGATCTATAGGTTGGTCTTCGATGGAAAGGGTCAGGAAGTAAAAACCTTCTACCTTCTGCACAATATGTCTACTTTTTGATCAGCTAATTTCTGAGATTTTATGGCCTTGTGCTTTCCTTTCCTTGGGGAATCTCTTAGAGGTCCATGCCATAGCTATAAGATGCCAAGGGACTTCCACTGGAGGCCATCTGGAGACCAAGGTAGAGCCCTAGGGAAGAATCCAAGGAGCAGACTGTAAGGGTTGACTTTATCAATGTCAATGAGTTTTTTACAATGAGTTTTTTAGTGGCAGAATCTGCCCCCAAGAGACCCTACATGGAACTCCAGAGTACCATACAGATGGAAGTGAGGTACTCTGATGGGAATTCAATGGGGTACAGGGGGGACGCCCTGCCTGTTCAACTTTCTTACACTCCCTGAGGAAGCCCATGAGAAAACTGTATGAGACCCCAGGAACACAGTTTGAAAAATCTTGTTTGTCTAGGCCCATGCGTGGTTTGGTTCTACTCTTTAAGGTAGACAATCACACATGGATTTGAACCCAAATCCCACCTTACAACAGTGTCTCTGTCCAGACACTAGGATCATTGAAAAGGATCATGTTTTGCTTTGGGCTGGCCTTAGAAGCCAGATAAGGTGTAGCAGAATCTCCTCAGTAATTATCTTACTAGCTGTTTAGTAAGATAGATTCTCAGGAGTCTGCAATAACAGATGGCAACTGTTCTTTGAACTGGGATTTCAGAGAGCTGGCCACCTTTTTCTCGGGAGCAGGAGTGCTCCTCCCTTTCTGAGACTGTACTTCTGGGACTGTACATCACCACTGCAAGACCCTGGATTCCCACTGTCACTCAGCTCCTGTCCATCCTTGACTTTGACAGAAGACGTGATGACATCTTTAGTTATCTCTTTCTTATCTTTGGAGATGTCTATCTTTGTGATGGCTTTTTATACCTCTGCCTTGATCTAGTATATATTTTTTCTTGTTTAATTTCATAAATATTATTTGTTTTAGACTTCTCTAGAAGTCTAGAGGTGCTCCGCATTTGTCCTAGGAACCACGCATTTAACTTCTGCAACTGTCTCTAGGTAAAATTAGAGGAAAAAATGCAGAAGAATGCAAGAGATCAAAAGGAAATCTTAACTTTCGGTTGTAGTATGCTCTTGGCTTATCCCCAGTGATTGCTAAGAGGGATAGTTCATAAATGAGGATGCTTCATCAGTCCTCAGTGGCCTATTTTAAATACAGAAAGGAGAGAAGATGCACTCTCTCTGGGCTCACTCCCTGCCTCCATGAAACAAGTTCACTGATATCTCATTCCCCTTTGGGTAGTCAATGAAGTTAAACAGCTAGTAAGATAATTACTGAGGAGATTCTGCTACACCTTATCTGGCTTCTAAGGCCAGCCCAAAGCAAAACATGATCCTTTTCAATGATCCTAGTTTTGAACTGTTTAGATTTGGATGTCTTTTCTCCCCCACTCTCCCTGAACTCCCACTTGTGGTACCCATTTTCTCCTTATTCTCTTCTTCAGGCCACCAAATCAGCTTTGATCATTTTTAAATTATATTTTATTAGCTATAAAATATCCAAAATAAAACACTGAACAGATTCTGTTAGTAGAAGTCTAGGCATTAGGGAGTTAAGAATTATGGATGTGGTAGTAGCTTTCTAGAACCCTGGAATATCGCTCCATGTGGGTAGTTACCATCTTTTCTTTCTACACAAATTCTACCCCTTTTTAGTTTCTTCCCCATCTCCAGGGAAGAGGAGTTGATGATTTGATTGATCCACCTGGGCAGCATTAATGTGACAGTGTTTGTGCAGTCCATGTATGTCACCAATTTGGCTCTCACTCTTCCATCCAAGAGACTAAGTGGACCCATGGCCTATCCTCAGTGACCCTGTGGACCATTTCTCTTAAGATGAGGCAAAAGATCCACAGGACCAGAAAATTCTCCTTTCTTCCCTCGATTTCCTTATTCCATGTATGTAGTTCAAGATTTCAATTTCAGAAGTGGTAGAAGTCTCATTCAGGACTTAACTCTAACTTGTTTACTTCACCCCTGCCTTTGGAGAGAGCTACATTTGGATATTGGATATTTATACCACTTTTAATAAAAGTGTACTTTGTTACCATTTGGTGGTTTTCCTTTGCAAAGAATTTCCCCAAGGAATTTAGTTGACAGTACAGAATGGGGGAGATACAAGGGGAGAGAAGAGGGTAACATTAATTAGCAGAGTAGGGATAGAAAAATCCTAGATCTATGGCTATAAAAAAAATGATGAACCTCTTAGCTCTACCATAATATCATGAGCTCATTGGAGTTCATTTTTCAACCCAGGGTATCCTGAGGGCTTGAGATATTCTCTGATCAAAGAGAAAATTTCTCTCTCTTCCTCTTAAAACCATATGGATTAAGAAGAGGAATTTAGAAAACTGAGTTAAACCAAAATGGTAAACTTATCAATAGAAAATGAAAATCATGAATGGTGGAAAAGTCCAGGCTTATCATTATTTAATATCAATTTACCATCTGTTCCAGACTGAATAACCCATCTGGTGTCTGCTGCCAGTAAGTATCAACACATCTTCCAGATGCCTCTGCTGAACATAATTATTAAAGTTTTCACTTGATTTCAAAACAGATGTAGAAGAGCAAAGTGTATATGTTTCATCACAACTGAAATTGTGATGGCTTTCACTTTTCTGACAACTCCAGTCTATTCTCACTAAATCATTAAGCTGGGCTGAAGGTGTGCTTAAGAGTGACAAGGGGTATGTGTTGAGGAAAAGAACAGTTGTGATGGTGAACACAGCTATTGGTGATGGTGAACACAGCTACTGGTAATGGTGACCAAAGGCCTAAGAGAGGAAAAGGATCAGAGAAATTCCAGCCTCTTTTAAGAACCAGAGAGTGCTAGTAATGTAAAAAAAAAAAAAAATGATAAGAGTCCTCACAATCACACGTCCTGACTTACTAAGCATGCGTGTAGACAGGTGCTACCCCAGCTGCTGAAGTCTGGAGCATAAGCAGATGGATGCAGCACTAAGAGAATTAGTTGTCAATAAGACTTGAGTCTGCCCCAAATAAAGCCTGGCATTGCTTTCAAGTAGGCAGCTGAGAGTCTGCATGTGCAGAGAGATTTTAAGGATTTAGGATTTAAAATCATAGGATTTAGGTCTGAGTCTTGAGTCTGCCAGTTGTCTGATTTTGGACTTGCCTGTTCATGTATCAAGTTTACCCCCAAGAATCCTGATAAAGCTCCTTGTAAACTATAAATCAAGATAGAGCTGTTTAATATTCTTTTGGAATAAATCAAGATACAAATGGATTTTAATAATCAGTCAATAAAGATAAGTTTATTATTTAAAGTGTCTAAAATGTTTTTTTTTTTTATTCAAGGAAAAGTAACGAAAGATCAAATTTAAGTCAGACAACATGTACCCAAGCTGATCCACAAAAACTGAAAAATCTTCATGGGGAAAAAGTCAAGATGATTCTTTTACACATCCTCAAATTGATCATTGTTAATTCAATTTTTTCCTCTACTTACCATCACTTTTGAGTGAACAGGTTAATACAGTGCAAATTCAATTCAGTAAATACTAATTGAGTGCTTACTAATGCTAGACCTTTTAGAGAAGTACAGGATTGATAATCACCCAGTATACACTGACACGGCTCTCTCTCTTATCTATAGTCAACACCCATTCTTATTGGTTGAGACTTGTTCCGTACTGAGTGTTAAAGATTTGAAGATCACCTCTGGATACATATATGAATAAAACACAGTTTCTCTTAGCCTTTGCCCATGCCTGAGATTCATCTCTGTTTTCCAAATGCACAGTTGGCATGGGACGCTAATTAAAGCATGGATAGTTAAAGCACTAGGTAGTTTTACTGACTAACGTGTACGGATTGTCTGATTCATTTGGTTGACAATAGGAGTTTGGCCATTAGAATCTAACTTAAGTTTACATTTCACTGGGGAATCTGTGGCTTCCTATCTTGACCCACAATTTCTTTAGTGATATTTTTATTTTCCTAACTGTTAATAATAGCTTCTACTTATTATTAAACAACAAATATGTATCATATGATACATTAAAGTTATCCCTATTATCCTGACAAGCCTGTAAAATCAGTATTGTTGCCATCTTATAGGCTGAGCTAGCGGCTTAGATGTGTCTAGTGTTATTCCCCAGAAGTGGGGACTAGGAAGTAGTGAAGAAGTTGACTCCAGGTCTGTCTGACCTCAAATCTGGACTTTTTTTTTTTTTTAGCATTCTCTATTGAATGATTAGCATGATTAGCAGGACTTCATGCTCATCATGGGCTCCATTTTTCCTTGAGTTATACCCTACTTCTCTCCAGTATTTCAATTCCTTATCCTTCAGGTTATATTTCAAATTGGAAGCCCACATTCCCATGGTGAAAAGGAGAAAATTTCTTTTCTCATGATAGCAATGAAGATAAACGATATTTATCCTCTGACTAGGCAAGAACATTTCAATCATCAGAACAGAGTGTGCAGGGATCTCCTATTACCATCAATAAAGAAGGATTCCTTCTTCATTGAAAAATCTTTTACTACAGAATGCACAGAATTCTAGGGGTTATGGGACAGGAAGACTTACCAGGAATATCTATAAATGAAGGCTCTCAAGCCTCTATGTGTCATCCAAACCAAAACAGACACAAGGATAATTCCTGGAAGAGGGGAGTGGGGATGGTAGGCAATTCGCATTGATCATGCCCTTATTATATGTGGACACCAGATGGGGGGTTTTCACTCATGGCTTCAGGTAATTAGGTGGCTTATTCTCCTTATAGAAACCTTTTGACTCTGGTTTCATGACAACTAACTATGTGCTAACCTTTGTGGGTTCTCATTTTTCTCATTTCCTTTCTCTTCTCCAGTACTATCTCCTGCTTGAAAGATCATATTGACAGATTGCTTCTAGGGGATATTTTTAGTGTTGTGGATAAGAAAATCTCTAGCAAAGGTCAGATCTTTCACTGTTTTAATTAAATTGCAGTGGAAGGAGATTATATCATAAGGGTGGCCAGCCAGCTAACTCTGCAGCAATAGACACAAAGCCATCATAAATCTCTTTTGTTACCATGTGTGCGCAAGAGTGACGTGGGGTACCAGGGCCAAGTTTTAATTTAAAATGAGGCTTGATAATTACTTTGAGTTTTTTCAAAATTGTTGTAAAGGGATATTTAATAAGATTTTGTAGATCCACAGTGACTGTGATTATTACTTTTTATTGGTACAAGATTTTATTACTTCCCCTTCAGACATGAGCAGGCAGTTTTTAGCCATTTCCATAACTTCCAGAAGATATATGCCTCCACTGGAAGTTTTTAAAAGTTTTTTTTCCCCCACTTATATGCCTTCTCATGTATTCTCCAGATGAGAAAATTGCTTGAGTTCATTTTGAAAACAAATATCTTACACATATTTCCTTATAAGAAAAGATGCTTTGTTCCAAGGGCGAGCCAATGTTAAGGGCAAAGGCTGTTCCTGAAGTTCTAGGACTATGATGAGGTTGAAATATTGCTGTTGTGAAAATGAATACAAAGAGTCTCACTTATAATACACTGTTTTTTTACTGGACTCCAAGAGACCAATAACCAGCTCCATAGATGATTGAGCCCAACCTCCCTTTTTAGACTATATTTGTGGCAATGGAGAATTTTAAACTGGGCTTCTTGGGCTACAAATCAGAACCAGCATATTCTGAAAGCTACATTTAAAGGATCTGAAAGAAAGCTCTTAGCTCAGTTAGAACTACCTGTCATTTGGCTCTGTGTTTTTTTTTTAGATTCACAGTATGTTTGATTTATCAAACAGAGAGAAGTCATTGTGTAGAATGTGAGAAATGAGAATTGGATATCAAGACTATGGAAACAGGAAAATTCTATGGTTCATGACGATTACTGATGATTTCTTCTGATGAGTTCCTTTTTTGCTAGACTAACGAGGCTTCTTAAATCCAATATATAGGAAAGGAATAGAAAGGGAGGGAGAGGGAGAGAGACAGATAGAGACAGAGAAAAGAGCCAGAGAGAGCCAGAGAGACAAAGGGCACTAATCAAAATGTAAGTCAATTTGCCTTTTTTGGCTTATTAAAAAAAAAATGATGTGAATGATCCCAACATCCTTCCACTGCTTCTTCCACATATGATCCATTTTTTCTGGTTGAGAGCTCTTTCTCTCCACATGCCAATGTCCGTATAGCCTCTCTCCTGGAAAGACTGAAAAGTATCCATTAGCTCCAATGAATTCAACTGCAGTGGCAGGCTTGTCCTTTGGGCAGCTATTTGTGGTCTAAAATCTGGCCCCTCTCTAACTACTGCCCTAATTAATGTTTCCCCTTCATGGTTGAAGCTCTTCAAAGAGGTATTCCCACCACCTTCATTTGCTCCACACCCTCTCTAATCTGCTCTCTTCTAATTTGGCTTATGCCTGTTCCATTTCACCCAAACTACTTTCAAAAGGTCAATGATCACTTCTCTGTGAAACTTGACAGCATAGACCACCCTGTCCTTTCTAAAATCCCCTCTTCTCTTGGTTTCTGTGGCACCACAATATCTGTTTTTCTTTCTACCTTTTTAACCACTTCTTTGTCTTCTTTGTGAAGTTCTTCACCTCTGCTCATTTCATACATGTAATTGTTGCTCAACGTTCATTCCCAGGATATTCTCTCACTTTCTCTGGGCGATCTCATCCATCCACATAATTTTAATTCCCATTAAATGTCAACAATTTCATATTTTTGTCTCCAGTTCAGCCTACTTATTGGAGTACCAGATCCATTGATACATTGATCTGTAAACATATAAACTTAACTTAGCTATCTTGCAGGCGCTAAAAATCAACCCTTTCCAGAACTGACTTCACCTTCTCTTCCCAACCCAGACTACTCCAAACAGACTCTTCCTGTGTTCCTTACCCATAATCATTTAAAACAGTTACTAGGACTCAACCTGGATTTCTCTATACCTGGTTTGTATCTTCAATTCCCTTCTTCCCGTTTCCATTGTGCTACCTTAGTCCAGGCCACCAAATTTCTCTGCCTGGACTCCCCCACGAGTTTCCTACTTGTTCTAACTCTTGTCTTAATTCCCTGCAACCCACACTCTGCCCTGCAGACAGAGTCAACTTTCTTTCCTGCAAATCTGATCATGTTATCTTGCACACTTAAAACCATTAATGTCTTTCCAAAGCCCTTATGACAAAATGCAAACTCTGGAACATAACTTAAAATTGCCTGCTTTTTCTGGTGGCTTCTCAATTTTCCAGCCTCTTCTGATAAGCCCAGCACCCACTGACCACGCTCCCCCCTACACCCCCAACCACAGTTCTCTCCTAGAGCTCTGCTCTTCCTCACTTGGAGGAACTGCATATGCTTCTCCTACTGCCTGGAGTGCACTTGCCTCCATCTTTGCCTTGTAAGCTGTTATTCTTCCTTTAGGCCTCAGCTGTATTTTTCCTCTTATAATTTATTTTAATTTTCCTCTACCTCCATAGCATGTAAAGGTGTCTGGCAAATGGTAGTTACTAACCAAATCTTTCAGTGATCAAATAAATTTCAAAGACTAAGTTTACAGTAACTCTCTCCAAAAATATCTTCACTCATATGTGGAATTTAAGAAACAAAACAAGTGAACAAAGGAGGAAAAAAAGAGAGACAAACCAAGAAACAGACTCTTTTGATTATAGGGAATAAACTATGATGGTACTAGAAGGGAGGTGGGTAAGGAGATGGGGAAAATAGATGATAGGAATTAAAGAGTAAACTTATCATGATGAGCACTGAGCAATGTATAGAACTGTTGAATTACCATATTGTAAACCTGAAACTAATATAATATTAACTATACTGTGATTAAAATAAAAAACTTAATAAGATAAAAAAATAATGTTAAGTGAAATAAGTAAAAAAAATAATATCCTTACTCTGAACATTGACTTTCAAGGACCTCTGTTGAACTAGTGTAACTAAGTTGATTGGCTGGTAATTTAATAAAATAGACAATCAAATCCAGAAGCAGCCACCAATAATTTGAGTTCTTTGGTCAACATTGACCTCTGAGTTTTCAATCCACTATAGAGATGAGGTCTCCATGTCACCTGGGGGGAGACTGCAATAGGCAGATGGCAGTATGTAGGCTTCTAAATGCAGTCTCCCCCAGGTGAATTGGGAACTTGGCTTGGGCTCTGTAGACAGATATCCTGCCACATGTGGATCCTTCCCAGTGCTCACTTTTTACTTCTTTGTTTTCTATTACTGTTCTGTTCCCCTAGTTACACCCAACTAGCAACTTATTTCATTTCTTACCTCCTTTATTATCACCACCAATCATACCTTATGTACTACTTCATGTGTTCAGTTGGTTCTATCAACAATCCCATGAAGAAGTCATTACTCCCCCTATTTAATAAGGAAGCAATTGAAGCCCTTCTGTGATCATCTAGCTATTCAGTGACTAACTTGGGCTTTAACTGCAATGTCAGTATTTATTTTATGGTTTCTGGAGTGTGAAGACAACTTCCTAATCCATCATTGTCACCTGTCACGTTCATGACATGCAGTAAGTATTCAGTGAGTACCTTCTTATTGGATAAATTAAGATGTTAGAAACAAGACAGAATATTGCTTCTACTTGCTGTTAATCTATTTTACATAGTTTCTTAATGACTGTGTATAGGTATATTAAGCACTATCTGCAACCACATGCAAATAATGAACCAGCTAAAACAGCAAAGAGTGAATGAATTTGAAGGTTTACCTTGACCAGTAATAGGAACAATTGGCCTTCCAGAAAAATGATAACGCAGAAAACCAAGAACTGAATGTGACAAGAAGACTAGAAACAAGTAACTGGATAATTTTAATTTTGTATTTCAATCCTATAATTTGGCCAATATGCATTTTGTATCAAATAGGCTTCATTTCAATTGAGGTGTAATATTTAAGATATACAAATTTAGTAAGGTAAAATGAGGCATAAAATGTACTTTTTTTTATTCTATTAGTTTTTCACAGCAAAGAATCAAACAAATATTTACACTATTGGTTCCTATTAGGATGTTTTTATGATGGATAATATACTCATTTATTCAGGGATAAGAGGATGAGAGGGGGATTAATGACTTTATTTTGATAAGGCAAGTTGCAGTAAAAGTCATAAAAATGGTGAACTTTTAGAAAATACTAATGATTTAACTTTATTAAGAAAAAAAGTGAGAGGGGTGCCTGGGTGGGTCAGTGGGTTAAGCATTGGCCTTCGGCTCAGGTCATGATTCAGGGGTCCTGGGATCGAGCCCTGTGTCGAGCTCCCTGGTTAGCAGGGAGTCTGCTTCTCCCTCTCCCTTTGCTCCTTCCCCCTGCTTGTGCTCTCTCTCTCTCTCAAATAAATAAATAAATAATCTTTTTTTTAAAAGGAAAAAAGTGAGATATCTAACTGCCTAAAGTAATCAGTTATCTGGAAAATATACTTATATAACTGCTTAAAAAGAAATGCTTAAAAGAGCAGTGTGAATCAGGGGCATGGAAATAGGTATTTAAACATTTGGTTTGTGTCCCTAGGGAGCACGAGTTCTTTGGATCCTACTGCCTTCTAGCCTAGTTATTACCTCCAATTTCGTGTCTAACAATGCCACCTTACGAGATTTGCTTGATGAGGAAAATCAACAAGCCTTTCTCCCCTCCCACTATCTCATCTTCTCTGATGCCCTTTCTACTCATTTTAGAACCCTTGATTATATATTCCAATCTGGTACTTGCAACCTGGATAAGTGAATCAGATTGGTGAGAGAAAATGAATATCTTCACCTACAGGAGAAATGATCGGATAATGTTGACTAGGATAAAAGGACATGCAGATTTTTGTGCGAACGTCTCTTACAATAGCCCAGAAGTTGCACTGAGAGTATATACAGCCTGTACCACAGTCTAGGAACACTAAATACCATCATTGGATGTTTAAGCACTATGGATCAAAACATAATGGTGACTATTGTGGGAATAATTGCTGATAATAATGTCTCTGAAAGCAAATTGTGAAGGTGGTTGCTGAGTTATCCCAACAAGTAACTATATTATAAAGAGGCACTACTTAATCTAGGTTGGTTAATCAATTAGGAAAGTAAAAAGAGGAAATGAATGGGCTTCACACACACAGAGCAGAGTCTAGAGGTCCTCAAATTGTGTCTCTGTGTGCCTTCCTCTATCTTTATCTCTATCTCTACTTCTATCTCTATCACCGGATGTAAGCTAAAAAAAAAATCTCGTTAAACTGATAAAATAAGTATCCCACCTAGATTAAAGAAGTCCTGCAAATTACCATCAGACTTTGTGCATGTTTGCTTATTAAACATAAAAAGTAGTCTTTTGGGTTTGCTAAGACTGAAAACTTCTGGTCTTTTGACACATTGATCTTCCAGTTACTAGATCAACAACTGTGAAGGAAATAGAGAACTGTAGTCTAGCTGAGCTCTTTGGACATAATTAAAAGGACCCTGAGAATAGACTTTCTTTAGCTGTCCATATCACGACTGCCATCAAAAATGTTTCTTTCTACATTAAGACAAGTGCTGTCTAATTATTTTGAGACAACTGTGAAGCCTATACGCAGGAGGATGTGTTGTCAGAGTGTGCGCACGTGGTTGACAGAATAAGAAAGGAAAGAAAGGTATCAAATTGCATAATTATCTTCTTGTCCATTGGAAGTTGGACTAATTTGCTACGGATATGAAGACTGTCTCAAGGGATACCCATATGGGTAGTCTTTCAAACTAAGTATAGAAAAGGGGCGAGCCAAGGAAATGATATTTTTGAAATGTGTTTATAATTTTCCTGGGAGCTTCCATTTAAAACTGTTTCAAGTGTTTGGGAAAAATGGTGAAGAATAAGAAATGAGGAGGCAAAGAGTGATACTGTTCTGTCTCTGGCTTTAGGAAATTCCTGACCATAGCTTTGGCTAAAATATCTTTCTGGATATTTGCTAGCATCACTTTAGAAACGTTGCTGGGAGTGATGATAAGTGGTCAGCTTGGCATCATATAACTGATACTTTCTCAAGTTAACATTGTTAAGAGACAATCAAGTCACACAAACGAGCATAAACATGGGGAAAAATAAATTTGGTGCCATCTACAAATAAAACCCAAAAGCATTAGGCATGAAATAAGTCAGTAAAAATAATTTTTAATGCAAAATTTATTTGCATTTTAAATTTACTCACTCTAAATGTGCACCAAAAAGCAGTCTCTTTATTTCCTATGGCTGAATTGATTTTCCTTATGAGGTCTCCACCACCTGGGAAAAGACTTGCTAGTCCTTAGTGTTTTAGTTTCCTTCAGTTTAAAAGGTCTCTTTTCTTAATGTTCAATAGCAAAGAAAGAAAGTTTAAAAAAATGGCCTCTTCTGGACAACCAGATTTTCTCGCCCAGGATGAAGCAATGGAGTTCGGGTATCTGAAGGGAAATGGTGTCCCTATGGCAGGGGTAGCTGGAGTCTTAGATCCACTGGCTGTCCACTGGATCCTCCCTTCTCTTTGCTGTGGCACCTATTCTGCTTTTTCCCTGCACCCGTGACCCTTGGGCTGCAACTGGTTCAGTTTGGCCATTCGGGAAGGTGAGCTACCCCATCCTACTCTTGGGGTCATAGTCCTAGGCCCATGCCCTCTGTTTCACAATCTCTTTTTTTTTTTGCAGCAGCAGCAGCAGCCTCTTATTTTAGCCCCAAACCTTTGCCAGTCCATCTGCCTCTCCTGGAGGGTGCAGGAACTTTCAGGCCTCCTGTGTGTCACACAGGGGCCAAGTGAATACACCAAGGCAATCTGTGTGGTCAATCGGGCAACCCCTTGACCTCTTCTGCAGGTGCTCCTCCACCCGGCAACCCTGGAGCACTGGACCCCTCTGACCTGCTTTGTAGCAACTGCTTACTGTGAAGCAGGAAAAGCTGTCGGGCCTGAAAGTTAATATCCAGGTCACTTGCTCATGATTTGGTAGAAGATGGAAAGGAGAAGATCTAGAGATTTTCATTATTTATGTCTTCCTGCAACTAGAGCTGGGGCTTAATCTTAGTGGGATTTAGAGACTTCAGTTCCTTAGGGGCAGAGGGAGGAACGTACCATGGTAATAAATCCTCATGAACTCATGTGAGATACATATGCCGCTCTGAGAGAAAAGCTGGGGAGGTGTGATCTGGGTTATGTCCCAGCTACTCATGCAGTCCTGCTGCTTCATTTCCCCACTGGCCAGTTGTATTTGTGACAACTCTGGGGACAAGGACAGAGATGGGGTAATGACCATTTGTCCTGCCATGGGGAGTAAAGCTCTGTTGCTTTTAGCCCAGCAGCACCAGCCAAAGGATGGAGAACAGGTGAAGAATTACTCCTGGTCTCTTCTTCTCACCAACAACACAGGTTTTCTGCTTGTTGTTTGTTAATCAGGCACAGAAAGACAAAGTAGCATAATCATTTGTCTCATTCCATGAGGCAGTCTGGCATCATCCAGAACACCCAGTTTCTGGTCTCAGTATTGACACCATCTCCTTGTTCAAAGGCATTCCCTTAGAACAAGACCCTGGCCATACCTCAGGACCAGTTTTGTTCCTCATCTTAAATTCAAACATCCCCCTTATTGACCACAGTCTTCTTCCTTTCTCTCACACACTCCCTGCACTTTCTGTTACCTCATAGAGTCTCTTGGCCATTTTAGTTGCCCAGCATCAGAAGCTTCTTCCCACAATTGGGGGAGTTTCTTGGTGAGAGAAAGAGGTACTTCTTGTGTCCAAGGTAAAGCATGCCAAGCATTTAGCTTCCTTGCAAGCTATAATTTAGGCACATGACAGCCTCATCCATCAAGACCTCTTTCAAAGAGTTGGAGTTGAGAGGTGACACAGTTGTGGATAACAAGGACGTTCCGGGAGGGGAGGATTCTCGGGCCCCAGAAGCAGGGGTTTTGTTGGCAGTATCCTGAGTCCACCGGGGTCAATGCTTAGCAGTGGTGGCAGTGGCTGCATCAACGATCAATTCTGCATCACAATTTGGACTTTCTCCCTGACAGTGCAGCACTCTATGGTCCTTTAGGTCTGGAAAATTCTGTGAGCTACCCAAGAACACTTTAATACTTTCATTTTCTGCTGAAAACTTTGGCCAAAGTTGGTTTTTAATTGTATCCAAAAGCCCTACATGATACATATGGGTCACAAGACCTTTTATGATTTGACCACTACTTTCCTCCCTAGACTCATCTCTTAGTGTGACTTCCTACCTCACTTCCTGCAATTCAGACATATTTAAAGCCTTTCATCTTTTCTTTCTTGGCATTTCTTGCTTCCAGATCTGGATAAATACTCCCTGCCACTGTCTGGAAAAGCCCTCCCAGTCCTTGGTCCTGAGAGACCCTTATTTATCCTTCGAGTCTCAGTTTGGCATTTCTCTAGCATCGGGACAGTTTCTTTGGCAGAACCTACTAGTTGCCCTCCTCACTTGTACATCGTTAATAGAACTCCAATTTTGCAAGGACCAGTGTGTTCCCAGTTAGTAATACTCACTTCCTTAGTCTCTCTGAAAGTATGAATGGCTTTGTGACTCAGTCCTGGCCAATGAATTCTAAGTAGAAATCTACGAGGTGCTGCCTCCAGGATGTAAAGGGTCAGACTCAGCCCACCAGAGCTTCTTCCCCTTCCCCTTCCCTTTTTACTTCTAATGCAGATCTGATGTCTGGCATTGAAGCCAACATTATGAGGTTATGAGAACAAAAGCCACAATGGAAGGAAAGGAAACCAGAGGGAACCTGGGTTCTCAGTGACTTCCTGAACAATGGCACTGGATGTGAATTGCCTATTTCCAATTTCTTGTTGTATAATACGAATCAGTTTCTATTTAGTTAAGCTACTGCTATCAGATTTCTGTTATGTGCTATTGTGTGCAATTTGGAACCCCTTAGGCAATCTGGCCAGGCACTTCTTTCAGTTGCCCTCATAACGTCCTTTACTTCCTTTATGAAAACACATCACCTAGTTGTAATTTTCTGTCTACTTATCTGTAACTTAACTCTCAGTTGTGAGCCCCATGAATACAGTGACGAGTGGGTTGAACTGTGTTCCTCAAAAGTTATGTTCTACTCATAACCCCTGGTACCCAAGAATGTGACCTTATTTGGAAATACAGTTTTTGTAGACACAATCAAGTTAAGATGAAGTCTTATTGGATTTGGGCAGGCCCTAAGTCCAATGACTGGTGTCTGTAGAAGAGAAAGGAAAGGGAGACTTGGACACAAAGACACAAGCAGGGAAGGAGGCTGTAATGACGGAAGCAGAGATTGGAGTTCTGCTGTCACAAGCCAAGGAATACTTGGTACCCCTAGAAGCTGAAAGAGGTAAGGCAGCATTCTCTCTTAGAGCCTTCACAGATAGAAAGGTACTGCACACATCTTGATTTCAGATATCTAATCTCCAGATATGACAGTATACATTTCTATTTTTTTTTTTTTTTTTTTTTTTAAAATATTTTTATTTATTTATTTGAGACAGAGAGAATGAGAGAGAGAGAGCACATGAGAGGGGGGAGGGTCAGAGGGAGAAGCAGGCTCCCTGCAGAGCAGGGAGCCCGATATACATTTCTATTTTTTAAGCTATCTGCAGTTGGTGGAAACTTGTTATGGCAGTCCCAGAAATCTGACATAGTGACCATGCCTGCCTTGTTTAGATTTGCAAAATGCTGTCTTATGTTAGAGTCACCAACCTTAGTATTTCCCTAGAGCTATAATGTAGGATAGATCAGAGCCACAAGAGGTACTAGAAATACCTGCTTTGTGAGCTAACACTTGCTGATTCCATATTTTGTTCCCGGCATATTCACAATGAAATTGGTGTAGCAAGAACCCAGAATCCAAGGATGGCAGGCAGATTTCATTCTGACTGTCTAGAGTATTGTGTTGCATAAGATTCTGAAGATGCATCTGAGCCACTCATGCCATTTATTCAATAATTATTTATAGAATGCATATTATGTGAACACATCAGGTAACATTCTGGGTCCTAGAAATCCACTACACATAAAAGAGCAAAATTAATCGATCAATCCCTGTCTCCATAGAGCTGGCAATGGAAAGGGAGCTGTGATGCATTAAAGATGTCATCCATAAACAGGGGAGGGAGGAATTGAGGCACGCTCCCTTATATCTGCTATCCTTCCAGATTGGATCTGGTCATAGCATTGGGTTTTCTGGCAGTTCTACAAGTGTATGTATCTCTTCTTTGGAACTCATATAAACAACTCATTCCACTCATGTCTATTGGCAGCTCTTTCTTATTACGATGTTGAAAGAACACTGTAGTGCCAGACCCATTTGACGAGGGGGGCTGAGTAAATTTCATTGGTTAGACCAAACAGTCTGCTAAAGCCCAGGGGAAGAGTTAAAGACATTCTGCTGCCTGAATCAGAGCCTCAAGAAATTCTGAGTGCACATCAGAAAGGAAAGAATTTTATTCTTCATTAGACAGTAAAGCTAGAGGTTAGGAGGTGTTACAGACAAGAAATATAATAGCTGAGGATAGTTTGTCCAGAATAAAGCTGGTATAGAGTTGAAAGTATCTTTAGGTAAACTTCTGAGAGATCGTAGAAAAGAAAAGTGAAATTTAGAGACTTAACCACTCCAAAATGCAAATACAAATTACACACATACACACACACACACACACACTCAATTTGAAAGGTTAACTTAAAGTGCTCCCTTGATCCCAATCAAGCCAGTTCTAAAATTTGGTGAGAGTCAGGAATGGGACTGGAAACAGATGCTGTGTAGCCAATCTGTTTTCCAGATTAATAAAATTTCATTGTCTATGACAATCCTAAATTCTCCAGGCTGTGTAGAGCAGGCATTTTTATATCAACATGCCAGACATCTCAGTTCATGTTACATCACCTCCTCTGGCCATACCTGATGTCTCTTTTCAGCTACTTAAAGCAAAATTATTTTCTTCATTGTAATTTAATTGCAAAAAGAGGAAATGGATCATAATTTTGGCTGGAGACTGAGGAAATCTGGGGGATATTATGGTAGTCTTAGCGGAACACTTAGGTTCAAGGTAAGGTATGGCTTCAGTGTGAATTTCCTGATAAATATTTTGGCAAACATTCTATTCTCTGTCAGCTGGTAATCTGAGGAATATGACTCTGGGAGTTACTGATTCGATATTTGGAAATTACAGGACTGTGCAAATAAATTTGACCTGTCTGGCTTGTGACATCAGTCAAGTCATTTAGAGCTACTGTAACCCTCAGGTCCTAAGACAATTACAATGACCTACAAATGTGTTTAATCCAGCTGCAGAGTTACTGGGAGGAAAGTTGCCTCTAGCTGACCTGAAAGCCCTTCTCAACTTCGTAATGTGTTTTTGTGTGAAAAGGTCCTGAGGTCAGCCTAACCAGTGACACTGGGCACTGAATCTCATTAAGATCTTAGAATGTGAAACTACCCAATCAAACAATTTGTGACATCTGAAATCATTAATTTATGGCTATTCAAAAAGAAGTATGTACTTTCCCTTTGGCCATGAAACCAATGACTCTTAAAGGAAACTCCAAGGCCATAAGCAGGCCACCAACGTACTTCCCAACTCTCTCAAAACGCAAGTCCCTTCTTGGTTCTTATATGAAGGGAAGTGCAAAGCCACGGACTCTTATTTTCACTTAGGACTTCAAGTTATTTATGACTAAATTACTAGGTGAGCTATTAGAGGTACTTAAGTTTGGTATTTGCAGGATAAGTTAGTGTTAACTGGGCATACTGAGCAATTAAATTCAGTATCCTACTCTGAGGACCAGCTGATGTACTATGCTGTCAAATGTGATAGATTTTGACTATTTCATTCATACACATAATTTGAAGGCCAGAACTCAGGAATTGATATAATGCTATGTTAAAATAGACTTCATTTTTAGATGTTGTTCATTTTGTCTTTCCATTCTAACTTATTATTATTTTAGCTACACTATTATCTGTCTATTTATTGTGGTAGTGTGGTAAATGCTATATATAGTACATGCGGATGCATATGGGCATCAATAGTATTTTTGGCCTATGACCCACGATTTCTGTAATGACTAAACTGTATGTGCCTATGTTATGTGGTTTCAGTATGAAGCATTCATTCTACCATTTCTAAAATCAGAGTGTCCCCCCTCTCTCTCCATGTGTCTGTGTTTTGTGCATGTGTGTGTGTGTATCTGTGTATTTACTTATATAGTAGTACTTCCTTGTCTTCACCTAGTTCTTTTCTCCTTTGGGGAGTGGGAAATGGGTGGGATGCTGTGCATGGTATGGGATTTTGGGTCTGGCCAAAGAAGGACACACTGAAGAAGTCTGAGATATAATGATATGGACTTGGATATAATGAAAAAAAACAAGGTAGATAGAATGTGGATTCATAAAAAATGATACTTACGTTTACATTTTAATTCACACCATCTTTATAATAATGTTAAAATCACTTAAACATTATCTTCCTTGGAAAATTTCTGCAAACATAAAATACATATACTTGTTACCCCCTTCTCCCCTTCTATTATGTGAGGTATGCTCCTTTACAGAAATATTTTTCAAGAGACCATGATATGATTAGCAAATGAGAAAACTGTACCTGATATAAATCATACGTATATACATTATACATAAATGTATTATTTGTACAGAATCTTGAGTTATTTTCAATGCATCCTATTTGCCCCATTAGAATGAGACAAGGGGAGTCCTTATCTCAATTATATTTGACTCCTCAAAATCACCTACCTGAGAAATCATCCAAACTGGAAAAAAATGGCCAGGTTTTCTATATATGCAAAGTTGGTACCTAATCTTTAAAAATTCCTTGATAGTAGGGGCGCCTGGGTGGCTCAGTCGGTTAAGCGACTGCCTTCGGCTCAGGTCATGGTCTCAGGGTCCTGAGATCGAGCCCCACATCGGGGTCCCTGCTCCCTGTTTCTCCCTCTTCCACTCCCCCTGCTTGTGTTCTTGCTCTCGCTGTGTCTCTCTCTGTCAAATAAATAAACAAAATATTAAAAAAAAAGATTTATTTTTTTATTTGACAGAGAGAGACACAGCGAGAGCAGGAACACAAGCAGGGGGAGTGGGAGAGGGAGCAGCAGGCCTCCCGCCGAGCAGGGAGCCCGATGTGGGGCTCGATCTCAGGACCCTGGGATCATGACCTGAGCCGAAGGCAGACGCTTAATGACTGAGCCACCCAGGCACCCAATAAATAAATCTTTAAAAAAAAAAAAAAAGAGCTTTAAAAAAAATAAAAATAAAAATTCCTTGATAATAGAAAAAAGTCCCTTTGGCTGTTGAATCCTTATTGGGGGAAGGAGACCACTTCATATTTTACTTTTCAGTCAAGAGACTCAGCTTGTCACACATCATCCCACCACACAAAACATAATCATGTACAATGTACTGTGACAGGTGTTTTTGAACACCTAGACTCTCAAATTAGAGTTGTACAGGCTACATGATGATATTGAGAACAAACACTTGTTCTTGTGGGAGTGTGTTTAATCATGCTGATGTACTTTACCATCTATTTAGAAATCTGAAATCACTCAGTGGTTGAGCTGCGAAAAAAATTACTTTTAGACACAATACTCGTAAATGAATCATAGCTCTGGTCTCCCTGTCACCTGCTACATATATCAGTAATGGAGTAAGAGACACAGAGAGAGCATTCTGCTGTAATGGGTTCTAAACAGTAAATGCACTTTTAGCATCAACCTATTTATTGAAGTAAGTAGCTGGGGAGAGATTTTTCTGGCATGAAATATAAGTTCATGCGTAAGACAAGCACACATTATTTTTAGTTTAACTGGAACTAAAAAAGATATCTGCTCTAGAAGAGATTCTCTTTATCTTTTATTTTCTCTAATTAGCTTTGAAATGCCAATACAAAAATACATCTTTCCATCTTTTTCCTCCATGCTGTCAGATTCTAAGGGAGGATGTTTCAATGCAGACAGCATACTAACATCCCAAGAGTCACTAAACACACAATGCACCTGCTCCCTTTATATCTGCATTCCTCATTTTCTTAGTGATCTGTCTCAAAAAATTACCTATTTATTTATTTATATTTTTAAAGATTTTATTTATTTATTTGACAGAGAGAGACACAGTGAGAGAGGGAACACAAGCAGGGGGAGTGGGAGAGGGAGAAGCAGGCTTCTCACCGAGCAGAGAGCCCGAAGCGGGGCTCGATCCCAGAACCCTGGGATCATGACCCGAGCCAAAGGCAGATGCTTAACGACTGAGCCACCAAAAATTACCTGTTTTAAATGAACTAAAATCAACTCTAATCACACTTTTACTTTTGAAATCTTCAGTATTTTTACCACACACTGCTCTGTAACTGATATAAAATGGTTTTACGAATATAGGGATTTATTACCCTGGCTGGTTTATAAATTTTGCATATTTGTAATCATTACCATGGGGTTGGATGAAATCAGCACATCCCTCAAGCTAATGATTCTCGGGGTTTGGTCTCAAAATCACACATGGGTCTGGTTATAATGCAGATTCCTGAGCCACACCAGACCCACTGAGTTAGAATATCTAAAGGACAGGGCCAAGTCCTGAGCATTTTAGCCAGCATCCCAAATGCTTTTTATGACCAATACTATTTGAGAACTGCTGCTCTAGAGAGATGCAGGTCCCATCCTGAGACACTAAATCAACAGATAGTAAGTTGTGTAATAGGAAGGCAACCAGCACCTACTGTCCTCCATAGAGTGTAGGTTATGTCATTTAAGTTGCACACCAGTATTTGCAAGGGATATCCACATTTTACCAAAGAAGACATGGAGCCTCAGACACTAATGCATTTAGAAAGATGGACTTATTAATAAATGGTGCTGAGAAAAATGAGCAGCCATTTGGAAAAATATAGAATTTGATCCACACACGAGTGAACTCTAAGAAAATTAAAGACCTAATGTAGAAAACGAAGCTACACAAATACAAGAAGAAAAACGTATGCGAATTTCCCTTTAATCTTATCGTAGAAGTCTTTCTAACTATGCCTTAAAATACCAAAGGAATAAAAGAAACAATAAATTTGACAACAACAACAAATATTTGTGCAGAGCAAAACAAAAAACAAAAAAAACACATCATAATCAAAGTCAAAAGAGAACTGATACATAAAAGAAAATATTTTCAACAAATATCACAGAACAAGGACTAACATCTGTAATGTACAAAGAACTCTTAAAAAGTGAAGGACAAAAAAATGAAAAACCAACGGGAAAATGGAAAAAAGATATAAAAGACAGTTTACAGGGGAAAAAAGGATATAAAATGGTCCTTAAGCATATCAGAAGATGTTCAAAATTATTAAAAATTAGATAAATAAAAATTAAAATACTGAGAAACTATTTCTTACCTATCAGATCAGCAACTATTAGAACATATGACAATACACTCATTTGGCAAGGCTGGGGGGAAAAGTCTCATACACTGCTGATGCAAATGTAAACAACTGGTACAACCATTCTAGAAGAAATTGGCAATTTCTAACAAAGTTACAGATGCATTTGCCTTTAACCAAGTGATCCTACATCTAGGAATTGACAACACTAACAACACAAAAATACACATGTACAAAGTGAGTCACTGCTGCACTGTTGCATTGCAAAATGTTGGAGACATTATAAATCTCTACATAAAGGAAGAGTGGTTATTAAATAAATCATTGGGTACCACGCAGCAGTAATAAAAAGGCTGAGAGAGTTATTTATGAACTGAAATGGAATCATTTCTAGGATATAACATTAAATATAAAAAAGCAAAATGCAAGAGTATCTATGCTATATTATCTTGTATGAGAAATGGGGTATGAGATAAAATATATTTATCTGTTCATCTATGCAAAAAAAAATACAGGAAGGATAAAACAAAAACTAATGAGATAGGTTACTTACAAAGGGTGGGTGGGGACAGGGTAGAAAGAATGGGAGAAGTGAAAGAGGAAAGAAGAATGATCGGAGTGACATGGCTCTGAGCATACCCTTTCATAAAGTTCTGACTTTTAGAACCATGGTAATGTTTCCTAAACATTAATTTATTTTAATTTAATTTCAAAATAAAAAAAAATTCATCTACATTGTAACAGCAACCCCAAGTGGAATATAAGCAGTAACAAATATACCCAGCTGCACTACAAATCAACAACATAATCACAGTGAAAGGGGTGGGGGAAAAGGGACCTAAGTAACTGTGAAGCAATATTTTCACAGTAATTCTAAGGCTAAGGACAAAAGGAACTATACGAATACAGTACTCTAGTTAGCAATTTTTTTTTCAAGGAAATGGGTTAGAAATTCTAAAACTAGGGGCACCTGGGTGACTCAGTTTGTTAAACATCTGACTCTTGATTTTGGCTCAGATCATGATCTCAGGGTCGTGGGATTGAGCCTTGCATTAGGCTCTGTGCTGAGTGTGAAGCTTGCTTGGGATTCTCTCTCTCCCTCTCTTTCTGCCCCTACCTTTTTCTCCCTCACATACTCTCTCTCTCTGTTAAAAAAAAAAAAAAAGAGAGAGAGAGAAGAGGGAGAAAAAGACAAAGAAGAAGAAGAAGAAGGAGGAGGAGGAGGAGAAAAAGAAAAGAAAAAAGAGGAAAGAAAGAAATTCTAAAACTATATGTATTCTAGGACTGAGAAAATACATAAATATATAAATATATTCTGGATAATGAAATCTGGGTTTCTCTCAATGGAGAAAGGAACTGCAAAGAAGGAAAGGAGGAAGGCTAGAATTAACCCTGTGGTGTTGGATTGGAGGAGGTATCATTTGTAAACTCATGGGTACAAACACACACACACACACACACACACACAGATGGATATCAAGAAACAGATTCATGTATATGTGTGATTGTATCCATGCTTATATTTACTAGCTCACTAAAAAGTTCTAGAAGCAATGAGATTTGTAACAATGAGTACCTGGATCTTGACAAAATTCAATATTCATCATGATTAAAAAACAAAATCCCATAGCAAACTGAGGAAAAAATAAGATGTCCTTAATTGGACAAAGATTATCTATAAACACCTGTAACATTATGCTTAATGGTTAAAATAATGAAAGTTTCTCTTTCAAGATAGAATGTCTGGCATCAAGACTTCTATTTCACATTGCACTGGAAGTCCTAGATGGTGTTGTAAAGGTAAGAAAAGTATTATAAGGATTAAAAAGGAAGAGCAAAAATTATTATTTATAAATATATGGTTTCTTAAATTAAAAGATCTAAAGGAATCAACAGACATAAAGGGAGAAACTGATAGTTAATACAATAAGAGTAGGGGACTTTAACACCCCACCCACTTACATCAATGGATAAGTCATCCAGACAGAAAATCAAGAAGGAAATAGCAGCTTTAAATGACACATTAGACCAGATGGACCTAACAGATATATACAGAACATTCCATTCAAACCCAACAGAATACACATTCTTTTCAAGTGCACATGAAACATTCTCCAAGATAAATCATGTGTTAGACCACAAAACAAGTCTCAGTAAATTTAAGAAGATTGAAATCATACTAAGCATCTTTCCTCACCACAAAGGTATGAAATTAGAAATCAATGAAAAAAAAAAACTAAAGGAATCTACAATTACATTCTTAGAATTAAAAAGACAGCTGGACAAGTTTGCAGGATAGAAAGGCAATATATAAAAATTAATTTTCTTTCTAAATGACAAAATATAAAAAGAGTAAAATTCAAATAGAGAAAGCACTTACAATATTATAAATTCAAATACCTAGGGAAAAAATCCATCAAAGTATGTTCAAAACTTCTGCACATATAATTACAAAATTTTATGAGATAAACTTTATAAGATCAATACTTAGAAATAAATCTGCCAAAGCATATGCCAGACTTTCATAGAGATGATTATAAAACTTACTTAAAAATGAGACCTAAATAAATAATTGCTAAATACACTTTGTTCTCCAGATTAATCTAGAAATCCAGTGCAATCCTCATGAAAATCCCAGCAGGATTTTTGTTAGAACGTGAAGATCTATTTCTAAAATGTAAATGCAACAACAATAGGTGAAGAGCTAAGCCCTTCCTGAAGAACAAGCTGGGAGGACTTGGTCTATTGGATGTCATCTTAGGCCCTTTGGGCTGCTGTAACAGAATACCACAGACAGAAGAGCTTCTAAAGAACAGAAATCTATTTCTCACAATTCTGGAGACTGAAGTCTAAGAGGAATGTGCCAGCATGATTGGGTGAGGGCCCTCTTCCGGGTTGCAGACTTCTTGTTGTATCCTCATATAGAGCTACAAGGTACAGAGCTGGGGAGCTTTGTGGGATCTTCTATAAGAAGACTATGGACCCTGAGAAACAATCTGGGGGTTTCAGAGGCGAGGAGGATGGGGGAAGGGGTAATAGGGTGATGGGTGATGGGTATCGAGGAGGGCATGTGCTGTGATGAGCATTGGGTATTATACTTAACTAATGAATCGTTGAACACTGCATCAGGGACTAATTATGTACTATACAGTGGCTAATTGAACTTAAAAAAAAAAAAAGAACACTGATCTGTTCATGAGGGCTCCATTCTCATGACCTAATCACCTCCCAAAGGCTCCACCTAGTAATACCATCACCTTTGGGGATTAGGATATGAATTTGTGGGTCGGGGGGAGGAGTAGAGAGGGGAGACAGAAACATTCAGACCATACCAAATGTCAAGATTCTTATAAATCTATGGCTCATTGCATTTCTTGACCTATATAATGAGTACTACATGAGTACTTAAAATATACATTACCCTATTCATTTAGGTTTACTCACTTTATTTTGGAACAATGTCTATTGAGTTACTTTTCACAATAAAAGGGATATCTGAACATGGGGATAAAAAAAAAAGGTTCCCACTCTCTGGCAATCTGTCATTCCAACCAAGATTTATTCGTGGGTATTAAGTTTTTGGACTGCAAATGTCTCAAAGCCAAGCAATATGTGATTTGTTCAGTGGTATTTTGGCTAAATGCTCCTTGACCTGAGTAGAATTAGCTATAGAAATCTTAAGTATAGTGACATTATCTTGTAAGAATAGGCTATGTAAAAACTAGGACTTTTACTAAAATCTCTCTTTTATATACAGATTGGGCCTGGTCCTTGAATTCAATTAAATAACTACTCTTTATCAGAAAGCCTATTTAAACATGCCAGAGGTAGTAAAAACTGTCATTTTTGGCTGAACAAAAGAGTTCCCAAGTAATAATGGGAGAGAAACAATCTAGAAAATACTTTGTCTATAACTATCTATTTTAAAGAGGAAGTGGGTTTATTAAAAAGCCAAATAGCATGACCCTTTTACCAAAACATTTTCTGCAGGTTTTTTTTTTTCAATGTCAGTAAAAGTGTGTTGATATCTAGCATTGGTGCTTTTTCTTTAAACCTTTTAGCCCCAAGTCTTCCAGGAAAACATATTCCATATGTTTCTCAAAGTATTTTGGTAGTCTGTCCTCTCTTTCATTTTACCTTCCTCAATCATAATGCTCTCTGCTTCTACATTCTCCTTCAGATTTCTCTTCTCGTCTTCTATGGTTTCCTCCCTATTCTATTACTTTTTGAGCCGTCAGAAACCTCAGGGGGTTGGAAAAAGAGTAAGATGGAGGTGAAATAAAAATCAAGTGATAATAGAAAGTAAAACCAAGAAAGATAAAAGAGAAGAGACATGGAAAGTTTAGTCTTGGGTAGGGAAGATGGAAGAGGAAAGGAGAAACACAAAGATAGCTTGAGGGGAATGAAATTTACCCATGGGGCTTAACTGAGGTATGAATCATCTATGCTCCATTCATCCACATATGACTGACAATGTCAATTAGATAGTCCTTCAACATAAATCAATCTTGGTATAAATGGATTGAATCTGAGTAATAGCCATTTTCCCTAACTGGAGGTTTGTTATTTTAAAGAAAATACTATCAGAGGGGCAGGAACTGATACTGTGTTTTCCTCCTGGATAAGATAAGGAATTCAAGGTGGAGTTTCAGAGCATAGTTAGAAAACCAGAAAGGACTAGTGTTTTCCCTATTATGTGGTTCCCCAGAGAAGCAGAGAGTGCCCTTAAAGTTACTTTGGAAGTTTGAAATGGTCCATGATGATGACCTTTTCTAAATCGAAAAGCAACTGACCCACAGAATTTGATATCACCACAAAGGACACTTGACATTTTCTGAAACTTTTCTGAACCCACCCTAATATTTCACTGTACATCATCATTGTACAAGAGAAAAATAAAGTTGAGTTTCAAACCACAACTGCTTTAGAGAAAAATAGCAGTTGTCAAATGTTATTTTGTCTCCATGAATGAAATCAGGAACTTTCATTGTTAACAAGCTCCTACATACACATGTCAACACCTATCACCTACTCCAGAAATAGAATATTCATACACACCATGCGAATGGATTATCATGCTAACAAATGTATTACCAGAATATTGGCAATGGGAAACATGTTAAGGAGATTCTCATTCAGCCCTTTTTAAGTTTTGAGAAGATGATAGTGGGGGGTGAAAATCAAAATTATGATACTGATGCATATTTATTGGTCATTTACTGTGTGCCACCAATTTAAGTGTCTTAATTTATATTTAATTTGTTCCTCATAACAACACAATGAGGTAGGCACTACTATACTCCCAATTTATCTTTTACAAATAAGAAACTGTAGAGGGAGGTACTATTTAGGTACATAACACTTTATACTAACGTCAAGTTGAAGTTGTAGTTCATTGCGTGTACAAGATCCTCACAATATTTAATATCCAGCTACTCTATGTCAGGCACTGGGCTAAAGCACTGAAAATGAAACGAAAAACAAAACACAAGGGATTCCCTGACCTTGTAGAGCTTACAGTTGAGGGGCCGAAGGCAGTCAATAAAGGAAGCAATAACGTAAAAACTTTTAAGTGCACTCCGTAGAAGTACGGGGAGACTATAGTAAGCAAATAGCAGTCATATGTAACCTGGTAGGAACGAGTCAGTGCTGGAAAACAAGGTTGGGTACAGTTCATTCGCAGAACTGAAATCCAAATCCCTGATTGCTAGGCCAGGCCTCTTTTCAGTACCTTAGACTGTGTGTACTGCCTCAATGTACATCCATTAGGAAAAGGGCTGATCAGCCATTGCTTGGGTTGTCTACCTGTGCTATTCTGTTTGGTTAGCATGCAGTTACAGCCAATGTTGGTCACATCCCAGCAAACAGTGCTTATCTACTTCAATGTGGGTATCAGCTTCATTGCTTGATGTACATCATCAGCACTTAACCCAAAACTTGACTTTGCAAATAAAAGCACGCGTATATTATGCCCATGATAATTACTAAAACATGACCCAAATTAAGTGATATCTACTGACAGAGCATAAAATCAACTCCTAAATTAGGATAAAATGTACATTCTTAATTTAATTAATTTGGTCTACAACTCCCAAATAATATGGATCAGATGGTAAAACCCAATGAAAGACCCAGACCTATTTCCCCTGTGCTAGGGCATTTTGGAGGACTACTCAGAATCATTATAATTGACCACTTAGTAAGGAGACTATACTCAAAAAGATGGATAATAACAAGCATTGGAGAGGACACAAAGAAATTGGAACCCTCATTCATTCCTGGAAGAAACAGAAAATCAGGCAGTCGCTTTGGATTTTATTTCTTTGAGAGAGAGAGAGAGAGAGAGAAAGGGAGCACAAGAGGGGTAGGGTCAGAATGAGAAGCAGACTCCCTGCTGAGCAGGGAGCCCAATGCAGGACTTGATCCTGGGACCCTGGGATCATGACCTGAGTTGAAGGCAGACGCTTAACCGACTGAACCACCCAGGCACCCCTGGGTAGTTGCTTTGGAAAACAATTCTGGGTAGTTTCTCAAAAAGCGAAACAGTTATCATATGATCTAGCAATTCCACTCCTACGTACCCAAGATAATGGAAAATGTACATCCATACAAAAACTTGAACATGAGTATTCATGGTAGCATTATCCATAAATGCCCCAAATGGAAACAATCCAAGTATCTATCAACTGATGAATGGATAAACAAAATGTAAGATACCCACACAGTGGAATATTAGTTAGGCATAACAAGGAATTAAGTAATGTTGTATGCTACAACACAGATGCATCTTGAAAACATCCTATTGAGGGCGCCTGGGTGGCTCAGTCGTTAAGCGTCTGCCTTCAGCTCAGGTCATGATCCCAGGGCCCTGGGATCGAGCCCCGCATCGGGCTCCCTGCTCTGCGGGAAGCCTGCTTCTCCCTCTGACCCTCCCCCTGCTTGTGTTCCCTCTCTCGCTGTCTCTCTCTCTCTGTTGAAAAATTAAAAAAAAAAAAAGAAAACACCCTCTTGAGAAAAAGAAGCTACTCACAAAAGGCCACATATTGTATGGTTCCTCGTATATGAAATGTCCACCATCAGTAAAGCCATAGAGACAGAGAGCAGATTAGGAGTTGAAGGGGCTGGGGAGGGGAGGAATAGAGGGTGACTGCTAATGGGCATAGACTTTTCGAGGGGGGCAGTGATGGAATATTCTAAAATGAGGGGCACAACTCTGGCAATATATGAAAAGAGCCCCACTAAATTGTACACTTAAAAAGGGTAAATTTTACAGTATATGAATTATACCTCAATAAAACTACTATCTAAACAATTATGTCTAAAGACACAATTTATAGAGAAGTCATATTAATATTTTCCTATATTTCTATCCACCCAAAACAAAGTATAAATTTGAGGAAAATGTGAGATAATTCAAGCCTAAAATACTCTTAGCATAAATAGGCATCTCCTTTTTGCAAGCATGACTTTTTCCATTCCACTGCCCCTGCTCTCCACCTCATTTCCATTCATGTATATAAACAAAGCGACTGAATGCCACTTTTCATTCTGACCTGGTTCTTTGGACTTTGGAATCTCCTCTATCCATGTTCTCCTTGCACTTCTTCTCCCTGTCTCTATGTTCTCAAAGAGCTCTTCCCATTCTTTTGTGACTCTCAGAACCTCCTTCTTCTGGGCTTAGTCATGAGAACACTCATCAAAGCGCAGCTACCATGCACAATATTGAAACTCCAAACACTTGAAGCATATCCTCCCACTGAGCTGCTTCTACTTCTCTGACAACAGAGCTACTCGTCAGCACTTACCACTGTCTGGCTGTTGACCTGCATATTTTCCACTCTTTTTGGTTGGATGGGCCTGGAGTTGTTAACCAAACAAAAGAAACCTGGTTGCTAAGCCTGGAAAGACCAAAGCTGTTCACCAACTGCTTCCTGTTTGCCCTGCACAGTGTGGGCAGAGGGTAGGGCAGGGCCTCATTCTGCTTACGTCTGTTTGTACAGAAGATGAGGAAGGTTTTTTGTGTCTTGTTTACCCAGACACACTCACTCAGAACTGCTTTCAGGATCCATCTGTGGTAAAATCTGAAAATGTGCTATGCACAATTACACAAGCAAACACAATGTCCCAAGACAAATATGCCCTATTAGTAAGCAGGACAGAATTGAAGTAAAAACAGGTGTTTTCTATATTGGGTCTGATTGCCTACATGTGTGGCTACTATGAAATTATTTCTTAATTACCTTGAAGGGTTAGCTTTGGCAGAGAGGCAGAGAGGAAACTCCATAGGAGTCCTGAGGGCTCTTTGGTCCTACGCCGAATCAAAGCTTAAGCAGCTGAATCCTGTAATTACCTAATTTTTTTTTTTTAAGAGCCATCATGGCCCATTTTTTTTGAAGCCAGAAAATTATATATTTCAACTACTATATTAAGTTCCCTCTTGATATTATCTCTAGATGGTCACAGGCTTTTAAACTCAGTTACCCATTTTGATAGGGACCCTACCTGACTTTGTGCCCCAGGAATAATATGCAAAAAGCTCTTGAACTTGTGATCTATATCAGATTATATGACCATAAAAGAAATGAATTATATAAAAGAGATTATAAGGAGGCATTCTGCCATGTTTGTATTGCCAACACTGGACCATCCTAATCAGCCTCAAAAAGCAACCATTTATTTCTGATATGTAGAAAAGACTGATGATTTTATTTGTTTCTCCACTTCAGTATTTTCTATGGATAAAGCAGAAGAGACAATGTGGGAGCCAGGAGAACTCTCCATCAGGGAGACTAATTCTATATAGTACAGGAGCACTAACTATATTCTTGAGATCACAGTAGATGCTAAAATGGCGAAAAACAATTACAAATTATAGTCTCTGCCTTCAAGGGTATTATAAATAATTTGGTAATTGGGATGCATAAATAAAGGTGATGAATAATAAAAGCCAAAAAAAGTGAGATGCATTCCCATATAAGAGGCATTCTTAGTAGGGTGAGATCCAGGAGTGTGGGCTGGGTAAAGAAGAAAGTGGGAAAATGGGATGATCTAGAAACTTGTTAGTTTATTAAAATAATACCAAAAAAAAGGATTAATCTGAACATTTTCATGACAGATAAAAATGGACCCTGTACTCAAACTAGTTAAGGTTAACTCTAAAGCCCCATGCTCTTATATGTAGATTTTCCCCTTTATTCTGAGAGTATGTCCATTCTTATTTCTTTGTGCTATAACATGTTTTCTTTTATTAAATTCTGGTGATGAAAACAACATTTATTTAAGTGTTTTTACTGGCAGTAAACTAAAAGTTGGCAGCTCAGTGTTTGTTCACTCTCCTCTCCACCTCTTTAATTTTACTGATCCATGAAATCCCAAAGTCTAGTAATTACTTCTCTAGATCTAAATTTCTGTAAAGGGACAATGATAAATATTTTAGGCTTTGTAGACCATATGGTATATTTTGCAGCTACTCTACTCTGCTACTGTAGTGCAAAACAGCTACAGACAGAACATTAAAAATGAGTGTGACTGCATTCCAATACAATTATAGACACCAAATTTTGATTTCATAAAATTTGTGTGTGTCACAAAATATTATTATTCTTTCAATGCTCCAGCTACGTAAAAATGTAATGACCATTCTTAGCTCTCAGGCTGTACAGAAATAGGTGACTGAGAAGATTTGGCCTTTGGTGTACAGTTTACTGACAACAGATTGGACAAGCCATTAGCCCTATGAAAATAAGGAATAAGACTTATTCTGCTGTTTCCTTTCATGTAAATATGTATATCATTTAAAATCAATTCTCCACAGCAAAATCAGTAACATAAGAAGGACAGAATGCATTAAGTTTTAAAATACAACTGTAAACTGCACAAATAATATATAAACCCAGCAAAGAGGAAAATTATAGCCACCTGTCTAGGCACTCAGCTTTCTGATGACTGAGTTAGGTATATTAAAGAGATATTTTACAACCAAGATGAATTTGGAGGACAGAACTCAAAACAACGGTCTTGAATGTCTTGGGAAAAGTTGGATTTTAAGCCACCTAGATTTCCAAGTGATGGGGTGAGTTTTGGGGAGTTATCACATACCATTACATACTTTTAAGAGTTTTTCCCTTTAGGAAACCTACAAAGGGAATGAAAATCTTTGTGAGAGTGCCAGTCTAGATAGGTGTGTTTGGCTCACTAGACACTAGCCCCCACAAAGTTTTAAGATTTCCAATTTAGTTCCCAGCATTAAAATCAGCAGAATTCACATGAAATTTTACATTTCTAACTTCTTTTGAAAAAAATCAAGCTCTGACTTTATTGGCCTTTTATTCCTTCATGGCAGGTATTGAATGAGCTAAGTCTCATCCACCATCTTCAGTGGGACTAAGTCATCTTTTCCCAAGTCATCAGTTGCCCCACTACTCCCTGGTGTCCTCCAAACACCGAGAATGAGGGGAAGTTCCCTTCTGTCATCTCATTCCAGCCCTCTTCACCCATTTATACTTTCTGTTTTGGACCCAGAGGGAATTTGTGTTATCAAATGGGTCTTCAGAGTGAGCTTTTTCTCTCTATGCAGTGTTTTTGCCCCACAAAGTCTCCCTTTACTCAGCCTTCAGGAGCCCAGTGGCCCATCCTTCCTTCCTTCCATCAACATTTGTTTAAGGCCTACTGTGCCAGATGATGGCGTTATGATGGTCTCTAAATAGACAAAGGTTTTGTCATCACAGATCTTGAAGCACAAGGGAAGAGAAGGGAAAAATGAACAAATTGACAAATAATTACAAGTATGGTAAAAGCTATGGAGCAAAAGAATTTTCAATAAGAGAGGATATGGAGGGAAGATCTAATTTAAATAAGACATTCAAAGGAGGCTTCTTGGAAGAGGTGACAGCTTAGCTATGTGAAAAGCCAGGGAGCAGATGGGTGTGAGCTAAGGGAGCATCAAGACAGTTGTACTGAGGTACACAGGAGTTTGGCGCTTGTGAGGCACTAATAAAATGGGGCCAAGGGGGCTGGGAGATTCTGAACCAGAAGAAAGAGCATGGGAAGATGAGAAGAGAGACAGCAAGTCAAATCTTGCAGGATGTTGTAGGGAATGGGAAGAGTTTCTGTTTCATTTTCAGTGCCATGTGAAGGCCCATCTGACATGTAATAGGTCCATAATAATCATCAAACCTTGCTTTTGGGAAAGGATCTGGAATGTTTCAGGTTAAACTGAACTCACCAGTGGGAGTTACCATGTTACGTCTCTCGGTAGAGATGGATTTTTATGTTAATAGGAATCAAAACTTTTAATTGAAAGAACTAACATGGCAAAATGAAATAAATCAACAGAACTCACGGAAATTAGAACATGAAGACCCCATTATCTCTGAAATGATATATTTGGGTAAAACAGATTCTACCTTAAAAAATATCTTGAGGGGCGCCTGGGTGGCTCAGTCGTTACGCGTCTGCCTTCGGCTCAGGTCATGATCCCAGGCTCCTGGGATTGAGCCCCGCATCGGGCTCCCTGCTTGGCAGGAAGCCTGCTTCTCCCTCTCCCACTCCGCCTGCTTGTGTTCCCTCTCTTGCTGTGTCTCTGTCAAATAAGTAAATAAAATCTTAAAAAAAAAAATCTTGACAGGATTAAATTCAAACTATGGAAAATGAAAGATCTTTAAGATATTATTAGCTGGGAGCACCTGAGTGGCTCAGTCGGTTAAGCATCTGCCTTTGGCTTAGGTCATGATCTCAGGGTCCTGGGATCAAGCCCCGCTTGGACTCCCTGCTCAGCAAGGAGTCTGCACCTGCCTCTCCCTCAGCTCATGCTCTCTCTCGCACTCTCTCTCTCTCAAATAAATAAATAAAATCTTTTTAAAAAGCTATTATTAGGCTGTATTTATTATTTACGCCAGCACCCTACTTATTCAGAGATTATTTATCTGGAAACTTCAACTAAATTGATCTCTACTTGGAATAGAAAGGTAAAGAAAATGGTTCTCAGCAGCTAAAACAGGTGTCACAAACTCCCTGTATTGAGCTTATGTAGCATTCCACTAATCATACCATGGAAAAGCTTCCCTCTGCCTCTCCAGAACACTCAATCCCAACCAGAAACAATATCTTGATATATTTATATATTTCTTTATAAAATATATTTATATATTTCTATATAAATATTTTTGCAAAATTTTATAAAATATTTATTTTATAAAATATATAAATATTTTTATAAATATATTTATATATTTATATATATCTTACATATACTTGTATATGTATATACATATCCCAGAATTCTAATAAGCCTGACGATCTAGAAGCAGCCATCCCAGAATTTTTATTTACTTTTTATTTTTTTTTAACATTTTATTTATTTATTTGACAGAGAGAGAGAGACAGGGAGAGAGGGAACATAAGCAGGGGGAGTGGGAGAGGGAGAAGCAGGCTTCCCGCGGAGCAGGGAGCCCGATGTGGAGCTCAATCCCAGGACCCTGGGATCATCACCTGAGCCGAAGGCAGAGCTTAACGACTGAGCCACCCAGGCACCCCATATCTGTATCTTTTTATAAACAGCTTGATCTTACTTCCGGAGACTATTTATACTTTGCCTACAATGAAAGTCACTTATTGGTCACTCTATTTAGGATAGCACCTAATTACTGAGAACGAGGCTTATATGAGTAGTTGTTTAAATGTACAATTTCTTTTCTATAAAAAATAATTTTCTGCTTCTGTTTATTCTTTACAGAAGAAGTTGGAGAGAGCTTTTCCCTGAGCTGGGGCAGAGCCTCATCCAAGGCATGCTGCAGGATGACCTGCCTAAGACCCTGCCTAGTCTCTTTTGATTTTCAGAGTTAGCTCTCTTGCCGTATCCTTGTATTATTATTTAACATGTATTATTGACATATTATATTATTATATATTTTTATTACCTTTATTTCAATGACTCAGTCTTTAGCCTAAATTCATTAGAAAGGACAATTTATATCACTATGGTAAATGGAAGGTTAGCATCAATTGTCATAAATAGAGGATACCAATAAAAGAAATGCTCTCTTGGTTGCCAAAGTCTCTGAGCCAAATGCTTGCTTTCACTTTATTGGCAAAAGAGATTAGCAGGAGTTTTAAAAGCATACTAGCACCAAACCGAGCCATTCTTCTTGACGGTCATTAAAGGATAGAAAAGGGAATACATCTCTCTTCGAGATTCCATATTACCTAATTCAGGGGTTGGTGAACCACCTCAAATCATTTTTAACTGCCACTGGTGAAATGTTTGCGAAGTAGGAAAAAATTTTCAAAGAAACAATGTCTGTTTAGTTTATCAAAGAAGAGGACTAAATCTTCCAGGGTTTTGTGGGTCCCGTTAAGCTCAGTACACAGCTGAGCGCAAGAGAGACAGCCCATGAGGGCCAGCTTGATGCTGGCAACCACAACTGCTTCCCTGCCTTTGGCAGACATCTGCAAAACTGTTCTTTTGATTACAAAGATTCAGGCACAGGGAGATGGCTGAACTCCGAGACAATAAAATCATAGTGCTGGGACTACTGACAGTGAATCACCAACATCTCTTTTGTGTTATATATAACTACCTAAAAGTAGCAATATAGCATCTTTAAAGGGGAATTAACTTTAAACCTAGGTTCAAATCTAAGCTTAGGTAAACTCACTAGTTTCAGACCTTGGCTAGGTTGTTTCATCTCTCTGGCTCTGGTAACCTTGTCTGTTATATGGGTCTAATAACACCTTTCCCAGAGGAATGTTGTCAGGAGTAATGAGGTAACATACAGTAGGGCCATCACATAGCAGGGTCTCAATAGTTTGGAGCTCTTTTTGAAGATAACACAGATAGGCTACAAGAGTTCTAAGGCCTTAGGTTGTATTACAGTTGAGAAATAAGAAATTGCATTTGGAGGATTAGCCAAAGTCAAAAAATCATTTCTACAGAGACATATTAGAGAAAAATATTGAGGAAATAATGCAGGAAATAATATTTAAATAATTTAATTTAAATATTTCCAGATGAATAATTATAATAATTTATAATTTATAAATATCTATAATTATAAATAATAAATAAATACTTATTTAAATATTTCCATATTTCCAGAATTTAAATAATTCCAGATTTAAAAACCTGCTCATTAGGACTAACCAAGGCCGTTTGCATTGGCTTGTTTTTGTCTTGATTCATCTGAATCATTCTGAAATTCTTCTTTCTTTTGCAGCAGGGATATTGCACTGATGTGGAGCAACAGACACACCACTTTGCCCACCCTAATTTCAAGGATATGTCTGCATATGGAAGAAGAATTATTTTTAGATTTAAGGTTTTTATTTGATGCCAAAGCATTTCTTCTGATTCTGTCAATATACCAAGACTTTTGATTGAGTTGTGTTACCTGAAAGGTCAATGAATCATACCCCATGTACACTCTGGAAACATTTAGCCATGCTGACTTCAGCTAAAACATTGCCCAGACCGCCATCATTAACAGAAAAACCACATGTGGGTCTCTTCCAACAGTGCTTTATGGGGATGCTCAAAATATCTCCCGTAGCTCCCCTGGTACATTATTGTGATATACCCAGGATCTTTTCCTTTTTTTCATTGTTCCACTCTTGATTTCATAAAGAAATTTTATTCCCTGAAGCAGAATTACAATTCACAGTTTCCTTTACTTACAGTCCTCTTTAGAAGTATTCTGTTAAGCTTCATCACACATAGGTTGTGGCAAAATAAAGTTAATCTGGAAAATAATTTTGTCAGCAATTGCTTATACATTTTCCTTAACTACAATAACTCTGCTTGAGTCAATGCCAGTAGGATTCCAAATTGGATTTGTGTATACACATTTCAGTGAAAACTAACAGAAAAGCAAGTATTCAGCTGGCATTTTTAAATAGCTGTTTCTGCTGTGTTTTGAGATTCAGGAACAATGTCTTTGAGGACCTATTTTTCATCATAGCTTGTGGGCCTATTTTTCTGTATTCATTCTTCCTTCGCTGAAAAAAACAGGTTGTTGTTTTTTTTTCTTCTCTTTTCTTTATAACTGTTGAGTGTCATGTTTGTTCATTGGCTGAAGTTGCTCCTTAGCTACTTGGAGTTTCTGTGACAGGATTTTTAAGAAGACATCCATTTTCCTTACTTTCTTTCACTTACTCATTCATTCAACAGACAGTTATTAAGAAGTAGGTAGTGGTAAGCACTGGGTTAGATTATTGGAGGTAATACATGGGTGGTAAGTAGTACACAAAGATGTTTAAGATGAAGTCCCTACCTTCCAGGAGCTTACAATCTAAAATTAGGTAGAGGGGCACCTGGGTGGCTCAGTTGGTTAAAGCATCTGCTTTGGCTCAGGTCATGATCCTGGGGTCCTGGGATCCTGTGCAACTGGACTCCCTGCTCAGCGGGGAGCCTGCTTCTCCCTCTGTCTGCTGCTTCCCCTGCTCATGCTCTCTCGCTCTCAAATAAATAAATAAAATCTTTAAAATAAAAATAAAATAAATTTACATAGAATTCATGTAAGCAATTAAATACATACCAAAGAAGTAAGTGATAGACGCACTAGAGCTGCAGGGAAAGACTTAAAGAATCGCGGGAGAGGGCAGAGGTCAGATTTTAGAGAATCGGCAGAATGTCAGTAAATGAACATGGTGTAGAAGGAGAGCATCCCAGCAGGAGATAATTTTCTTAATGTAAACTCACTCAATTTAGTCAGATTCAACATTATTGACTGAGCAACTGCTAAGGATAAGATACCTGGGATTCAGAGAGATAAAAATATGAATATGAGGTGGGTAGGGGGATGGGTTAAATAGATAACGGGGATTAAGAGTGTACTTGTGATGAGCACTGAGTAATGTATAGAACTGTTGAATCATATTGTGCCCCTGAAACTAACATAACACTGTGTATTAATTACACTTTAATAAAAAATAAACATTAAGAAATTTTTAAAAGAACTTAATGTTAAGCAGTTCTAAGTTGGTATTTCTATATGATCTCCCATAGAAAAAAAATAGGAATATGAAGTAACCCCTGCCCATAAGAATAACCAGCACAAGAGGTCCAGATCTAAATAACAGAAGTCCCAGGAAAAGAGAACAAATAATATTAATGGCAAGGAAATGAGTTTCTTTCTTTTTTTTTTTAAGATTTTATTTATTTATTTGTCAGAGAGAGAGAGAGAGAGCACAAGCAGTGGGAGCGGCAGGCAGAGGGAGAAGCAGGCTCCCGAAGCAGGACTCGATCTCAGGACACTGGGATCATGACCTGAGCTGAAGGCAGGCACTTAACCAACTGAGCCACCCAGCATCCCAAGAAATGAGTTTCTAGGCTGTTCTTCAGATTTCCTGAAGGACATAAGTTTCCAGATTGAAAGATATATTAAATGTCCAGCACAATGGATGAAAATAGACCTACACTGAGGTACATCATTGTGAAATTTTAGAGCACTGGGGATAATTTTAAAAAGGAAATTTAAGACCTCCAGAAAGAAAATCAAGAAAACAGGAATCGTAATAACTTTGAACTTCTCAACAAGGCTTCTGACAGCAGCAAGGCAATGGAACAATGTTTACAATATTCCAAGAAAAATTATTTTTCCAAAAGGTAATTATAAATGGAACTAAATCCTTAGTCCAATATGAGGGTAGATTGAAGGCATTTGCAGATAGGTGCCCTTTTTCAGGACTCTATTAAAAGAAGTACTCTACATGGGGCGCCTGGGTGGCTCAGTCATTAAGTGTCTGCCTTCGGCTCAGGTCATGATCCCAGGGTCCTGGGATCGAGCCCTGCATTGGGCTCCCTGCTCAGTGGGGAGCCTGCTTTTCCCTCTCCCACTCCCCCTGCTTGTGTTTCTTCTCTCACTGTGTCTCTCTCTGTCAAATAAATAAATAAAATATTAAAAAAACAAAAAAGAAATGCTCTACAAAAACAAGAGGGCAAAAGATTCAGGGTCCAGAAAAGTGGTTCCAACTCAAGAGGGTGGTGAAGAGAGTCCCTGATAATGATGAAGGTACCCAAAGGTGCACCAGGCATGAAGGACAGAATCCTGTCCAGATAGGCCAGGCCAGAAGGCTCTGAGAGAATGGACCCAGGAAGATAAGACTGATGGATTAGTTGGTGTATTTAGACATAACAAGGGGAGAATTTAGAGATTAAATGGTATAAATATATAGAAAAGTAAGCAAAGAACACACATGACAAAGTGCATAAGAAGGGAAAGATTATCATGGTAGGCAACATGCCTCGGAGGTGAAGAGACTTTACTTCGTCCAATCATGCAAAGTAGTCATGGGTATATGTTCAAATAAGATCATGACGTAAACTGTATGAAGAGAGAGAAGTTACTATGCATGGCTAGAGTAGAATGGTGGTTAGAGAGCTAGGTGTTTTTAGGCCAGATGATACTTAAAACTGCAAAACATCAAGAAAAAAGAAATTACTATTTAGAGATATGGAAATAAAATGAAGGTAAAATACTGAAAGCTGAGAACGTAGAAAGGGTTGTCTTGGAGGAGATGGAAATGGGATAGACTGAAGAGGGCTGTCCTAGCAGAAGTAGCTGATCTAACTATGTACATAACTTGCTACAGATAAGGCATCAGATATTTTTAAAGGTACTATTTTTCTTCACAATTTATCTAAAGAACCTAGGTCTAGGGAATAGTTGCATTTTTTAAGCGGTAGATGATCCAATTCAGCAGCAAAGAGAAAGTCTGTGAAGGTCTCTGCTGGCTTACCTTTTCTGATCAGTGATATGACCTTTGTGTCCCTGTGTCTTAATAGGGGTATTATAATATTCACATTAATATGTCTTATATTATTAATATGAGTATTATAATATTCACATTAATGTGTCTTAATGTGAATATAATAACCGGGGCAGGCTCTAGATATTGAGAGTTTCTGAGTTGATCCTGCTGGAGGAGACCAAATCCATCAGAACTTCAAGAGTTTGGGCACTGACAGAAACATATACCAACATTCACAGCTTGTTCTCATCTGAGAAGGTATCAAGCAGCAGAAACATCTATAGGTCCAAGAATTCATGTAAAGATGTAACAGTCAATACAGGACAGGGACAAGGTTTGCATACCAGCTCGCACAGTGCTGGTACTTGATTAAAGCATAATAAACATTTGTTGAATGAATGAATGAATAAATGAATGAATGAAATATAGCCAGTTGCTTTTTGCACACCTGACAGGTCTGCATAGGCCAGAGTAAAATATTTGGTTACTTGCTTGCACTTCTTTAAATCCACTAAGGCAAGGATTTAGAGACAGTCAAAATCCCAAGGGGAATAATTAGAAACATTCTGTGCACAAATTCTCCTGTTCCATTTGGAGTTAAACCTAGGCCTTTAAGATTTATAGCCCACACCCCAGTTAAGACCTTTTCTGTAACACACCCAGTGTGGCCGGAAGTAGAGCAATCGTTTTCAGAATGGCTTTCTTTATAAAGGCCCTCTGATTCCACGAAAATATTCTCGAGAGATGCTCTGGACTGATTCTGGGCCCCGCATCTCTGCAGTCAGAATAGGCCTGGGTTGTTAGTTTGTTTTTTATTTTTTTTTAATTTTTTTTTTTAAGATTTTATTTATTTGACACAGAGAGACACAGCGAGAGAGGGAACACAAGCAGAGGGAGAGGGAGAGGGAGAAGCAGGCTTCCCGCCGAGCAGGGAACCTGATGCTGGGGTTCGATCCCAGGACCCTGGGATCATGACCTGAGCCAAAGGCAGACACTTAATGACTGAGCCACCCAGGCATTCCTGTTTGTTTGTTTTTTAAATCTTTTTTTAATATATGAGAGTTCCATCCAAATTAACATCTCTACCACTTAAAATGTTTGAAAACCACTGAAGTAGGGATGTGCTGCTCTAGTAGAGCAGGGTTCTGCCTCTTGCTGAATATTTTTTGGAGAGGTTGGAAAGGATATGGGATCTCACCACACAATGGCCAGCATTTGAGCCACTTTAATTAGAATCTCAAAGGACAAGGCCCCTCAGCTGACATCTAGGTTTTATATACATGTGTGCGTTCACACACACACACACACCCCTGAGTAGGCACCCCATGGGTAAAATGCAGATTTAACAAAAAATAATGTAATTTCTATCATAAACCCACATGTCCTTTTAAAAGCAGAAAACCTGATCATATTTTCCCAAGTAAACTCCATAAAATTATTGCTCAGTTTTTTAAATTTCAAACTCAGACAATGTTTAAGGTTCTGCCCTTCATTTTCTCCCCTAAATACCATTTAAATTTCAAAGAGGGCTTATGCAGGTGTAGGGGTGTGTGTGTGTGTGTGTGTGTGTGTGTGTGTGTGTGTGTGTGTGTGTTGAGAGTATATGGTCAAGATGCTATTTAAATGGTCTTGTCTCCCCTTTGGAAGCTGGTCCTTATGCCTGAGGTCCTAATAAGAGTTCAAGCTTCCTAGAGTCTCCGGTGCTCTCAACTACTTCCAACCCCCTGGGACTGCACACTTTCAGCCATCACCATATTAATGGAAATCCAAGAGAAACTTAGAGGTATCTCATGTTTTCTTATGCCTTGGCTTGTTTTATTTTCTTCTTTCCCTGCCACTGTCCTTTGAAAGGCATGTACAAGGGTGCCACCACCCTGAATTCTCAAACGGGAATCAGACATTTCTCCCGGTCATGTCCAGGTCTCCGTCCAGGTCTGTTATTCAGCCAACATGCACCAGGGTGATCATTTGGATTGACTGAGCATCACTTCTAATTGGCCAATACTTGTGCTCTTCTCGTTGTTAGATATTTAGAATGCTGACTCTACTCTCAGATCCCCCAAATGACAGAAATCTCAGTCACCCTTACTCTCTCCTGGATGTTAGTTTGATGGGGATAGGAGCTCGAAGTCCCACATCCATATACTACTGTTGCTCTTTCTTCAGGGTGACATGTTCCCCTTAGGCTAGGCAAACTTCATCTAGTCTCCAGAATAGGACACTGTGACTCTTCATCTATTCTCTTTCCATTCTACTGTTTATGTTACAAACTTTAGGCCTGGCTTCCTTTGGAGCTTGGCCTCTTGCAGATCAAAAGAAACTGAATCTTGAATACCAATACCCTTGACTTCATAGATTACCTTCTCTGCAGTGAGGTTTAAATTCTATTCTATTTTATTATTATTTTTTATTTCTTTTTTTTTAAGATTTTATTTATTTATTTGAGAGAGAATGAGAGACAGAGAGCATGAGAGGGAGGAGGGTCAGAGGGAGAAGCAGACTCCCCGCCGAGCAGGGAGCCCGATGCGGGACTCGATCCCGGGACTCCAGGATCATGACCTGAGCCGAAGGCAGTCGCTTAACCAACTGAGCCACCCAGGCGCCCTATTATTTTTTATTTCTTAAGTAATCTCTATGCCCAACGTGGGGCTCAAACTCTGAGCTCGAGATCAAGAGTTGCACGCTTCACCAACTGAATCATCCAGGCCCCCCTAAACTTTATTTTTAAAGATTCAAAAGTTGAGCACTGACTGTTTATTTCTGTGTATTGTGTTCTTGGCATAAAACCTACATATTCTCTGAAGCAATGCTTGCTATTCACTAAATAGGAGAGGAAGTGAGGAAATCCTGGCTAATGTCTCAAAATTTTATCCTGCCACACCCATAAGAGTTATTGTCTGCCCAGTCCCTCATTTTTTAAAACACAGAAGCAAGCCCAGAAGTTACAGAGAAGCAACTGGCCATGGTACCCTTCAGAGTCCGATTAATGGTGGAGTATTTTGTAATGTAACCTGTGGTCAATGAGCAAACAGTTCTCATATCATAAGAAAATCAAGTTAACAAAGGAAGATGGGTTTCTTATGGAGACCCAATGAGAGATTTTGGCAGGAAGGTAATCCTAGCAGTTGTCTGATGTTCTTTTGGATACTTAAAATTATTTTGCAATTCCAAATATAATCCCAGCAACTCTTACCCCTACCCTAGTTTCACACACAGCAATGGGACCTGAGCTCATCTTTCCTAGAAGCCAGTATCAAAAAAGGCAGAGAAGAGATTGCCTGAGATCTGCAAAGAAGTCAGGAGCTTGAGGAAATTTATAAGACAAAGACTGAACTGGGAATGGGAGGATTCCAGAGTAAGAAGATGGAATGTTCCCGAAATAGAGAGAAGAGTGGAATTTTGGGTGAGGAGATGGAGTTTACAAGAGGAGTAGACTGTAAGGGGTAGAGAGGAAAGGTGAGGTTGAAGAAATAGAAACAATTCAAAGCAATTCTCTAGTGAGAATTCAAAAGGGAGCCATCTCATGTCTGGGCAAGGCGGCCAGTTCTCTTTTGTAGGGCAAGCAGGTAAGGCAGCTACCTGCAGTTACACCCAGCCTATTTTTCAATCCTCCACCAGCCTCACTCTACATGTTTTGAATTTACTACCAGAAATCCATATGTACGCTCAGTCTAGGGGCCAGTGGCCAGGTGGCAGTTAAAAGAGGAAGGGAAGAATTTCCTTCCTCTGTGGACATTAGTAAATGTGTTCACTGTGGGGCTCAGGATTAGAGAGGACAATCCACAGGAATGGGGAAACTGGTAATACTGTGTCTAGTACACCAAAGCAACCCTCAAGGAGAGATAGTGACATGCCCCATGGGATTTCAAAAAAAGAGAATTTCATATGGGTTATGAATGCACACTTTTTATTTTACAGAAATTAAATCATACACTATAAACTTTGCTTATTAATTCTATAAAAGAGACTGTGGCCAGCCCTGCTTATGGAGAGCCACTAAATGCACATACACGGAAGATTTCCATAATTCAGGTGTAGAATAAAGTAAATCACGTGTTTCACAAAAAGCATCTCTGGACCAAGAACCTGGACAAAGCCAGATGTCAGGATTATTAAATTACAGCATTTTTACCTTACATGATAGAATGAAATGTTTCTGGGCAATGAAACAGACTGAAAAGCAGGAAAGAAAACAAGCCTGACCACTCTTTGCCCTGTGCCCCTCGGACTTGCCAGATTTCTCACCTTCTCAAGCCGTTGACCACTGTCTTGTCCCTGGGGGAAGAAGAGGAACACCGGAGGCTATGCTTGATCAGAGTCATCCTTGTCAGTACTGTTCTCATACTGTTTCGATGTGTGATGTATCTTGTGAATAAAATGTATTGGTGCCTGTGAGTTCTATTTCTGTTATTTTTGAACCCAGTTCTAGTTTCCTCAAATCTGGACCAAAGACGTTGTGACCTTGAGCAAATTTCTTATTCTCTCTGAGCCTCAGTTTCCTCATCTATAAAATGGATAAAATGGTAGTAGCTTCTTTACAGAATTTTGTGTGTGAGAGAGAGAAATTACAGGGAAAACTCCATTACAGTCCTTAGCAGAATGGTGAGGACAGAGAAAGTGCTTTGTTAGCTACCATAATTAATGTTATTAACTTGCCACTTTCCACATGGAAATCAATATGTTTCCAGGTCAATAACAGTATTCATTGGCATAATTTTTAATGATTGAAAAGTTTTCTATTATATGAGTGTCCTATTGTTTATTTAACCAATAAAATATTGGGGGTCATTTAGATTGCACCTACTTGTTTGGCTATCATGCTTCCAAGCAAAGTTAGTGGATTACATTTCTGTCCCTACACTTTACTCCTTCCCAATATCTCTCAAAAACTATAGTGAAGAGATTTCTTAAAAGCATAAACTCAAATATAGGGAGAACAGAAGTGGAAGCAATAGCAAGAAAATTGTGGAAGCAGAAAAGCAAATAGTTTAGCAGACCTGAGAAAATGGAATTTATTTTAAAGAATAGCTCTAAAAGGAAGCCGGTTTCTGCTAAGAAGGGAAAAGCAATGTGAATGAAGAGCCCAACAGAAGAGTCAGATTGCAAAGAGAACAGGCAGCCAGCATGGGTGTGAAGTCACCTCAGACTCAGGGGACCGCAGGTTGACTGAGCCTTAATTGTTTCACTTGCCTTCCCTCCGAATCCACCTGAGGCCCCTGAACAATTGTTATGACGTACCTGTATCTATTCCATGTGTATTGGACCACACTTGCTTGATACGGTTCCAAGAGCGGATGAGCCAGGCTCTTTTTTTTTTTTTAAAGATTTTATTTATTTATTTGAGAGAGAGAGAGTGCAAGCACAAGTGAAGGGGAGAGACAGACAGAGAGGGAGAAGCAGGTTCCCCACTGGGCAGGAAGCCCGATGCGGGGCTCGATCCCAGGACCCTGAGATCATGACCCGAGCCAAAGGCAGACGCTTAACAGACTGAGCCACCCAGGCGCCCCTCACTTTTTTTTTTCAAGATGGATATATATGTGTTCTTACACAACTGAAAATCTATTGCTTTTACACATGACAAACAACTTGAGTCAGTTAAGACTCTCTTTGTTTTGTTTTTTGTTGTTGATTAGTAATGCAGCATATTTACTAATTTTTCCTTTTTACCTTTTGACCCCTTTCACCCGTTTCTCCCACCCTCCGCCCCCACCTCTGCCAACCACCAAACTGTTCTCTGTATCTATGAGCTTGTTTTTTGTTGCTGTTTGTTTTGTTTTTAGATTCCACATATAAGAGAGATAATACAGTCTTGTCTTTCTCTGACTTATTTCACTTAGCACAACGCTCTCAAGGTCCATCCATGTTGTCACAAATGGCAAGATTTCAGTATTTCTTTATGGCTAAATAATATTCTACTGTATATATACCACAATTTCTTTACCCATTCATCCATTGACGGGCACTTAGACTATTGTACCCATTATTGCAAGATTATAAACTATAAATAATTATAAAAGATGCTATTGTAAATAATGCAACAACAAACATGGGGATGCATATATTTTTTCAAGTTAGTATTTTCATTTTCTTTGGGTAAATACCCAGAAGTGGAATTGCTAGATCATATGGTTCTATATTTAATTTTTTGAGGAAATTTTCACAATTGTTGCATCAATTTAGATTCTAATGAACAGTGCATGAGGGTTCCCTTTTTTCCACATTCTTGCCAACACTTGTTATTTCTTGTCTGCTTGATAATAGTCATCCTAACAGGTGTGAGGCAATCTCTCATTGTGGTTTTGATTTGCATTTCCTTGATGATTAATTATGTTGAGCAGTTTTTCATATACCTGTTGGCCATCTCTATGTCTTCTTTGGAAAAAGTCTCTTTAGATTCTCTGCCTGTTTTTTAATCAGGTTAGTTTCTGTGGTTGTTGCTGTTGTTGTTTGGTTTTACTATTGAGTTGTATTAGTTCTTTATATATTTTGGATAGAACCCCTTTATCAGATATATGATTTACAAATATCTTCTCCCATTCTGCAGGTTGCCTTTTCACTTTGTTAATGGTTTCCTTTGCCATGCAGAACCTTTTTAGTATGATGTAGTCTCATTTACTTTTGTTTATATTCCTTTTGCTGTCAGATTCAAAAAATTTCACTAAGATTTATGTCGAGCTTATTGCCTATGTGTTTGTCTAGGAATTTTATGGTTTCAGGTTTTACATTCAAGTCCTTAATACTTTATTTTTTAAAAAATGGTATTAGCTTTGTTCAATGTTTCATGTATTGAGCACCATCCCAACTAACAGATAGAAAAGAGTTCTGAGGAACTGTACAAAATGAAAGAATTTTATAAGCACAAGAGAGAAGTCTTTAATCCATTTTGAGTTAATTTTTTATGTATGGTATAAGATAGTGGTCAAGTTTCATTCTTTTGCATGTTGCTGTTCAGTTTTTCCAAAACCATTTTATTGAAGAGACTGTCCTTTCTCCATTGTATATTCTTGACCCTGAGGTGTAAATTAATTGACCATATGTGTATGGGTTTATTCCTGTGCTCTCTATTCTGTTCCTTTAATCTGTGGTCGTTTTTATTTCAATACCATACTGTTTTAACTACTGTAGCTTTGTAGTATAGTTGAAGTCAGGACATGTGATGCCTCCAGGGCTGTTTTTCTTTCTCAAGATTGCTATGGCTATTTGGGGTTTTTTGATGGTACCATACAAATTTTAGGATTATTCAATTTCCTTGAAAAATTGCATTGGAAATTTGATATGGATTGCATTGAATCTGTGGATTGCTTTGGGTAGTAGGGATATTTTAACATTATGTATTCTTTTAATCCATGAGCATGGAGTATCTTTTCACGTATTTAGGTCTTCTTCAATTTCTTTCATTAATGTCTTGTAGTTTTCAATAGACAAGTCTTTCATCCCCTTGGTTAAATGTATTCTTAAGTATTTTTTTCTTTTTGACGCAATTGTAAATGGAATTGTTTTCTTGATTTCTCTTTCTGATAGTTCATTATTGGTATATAGAAATGCAACAGATTTTTGGGTATTGATTTTGTATCAACTTTACTGAATTCATTTATTAGTCCTAAGAGTTTTTTGATGGAGTCTTTAGGGTTTTCTATTATTATTATTATTATAATCAATTTCTGCAAATAGTAATAATTTAACTTCTTCCTTTCCAATAGAATGCCTTTTCTCTCTTTCCTTTTCTTTCTTCCTTCCTCCCTTCCCCTCCCTTTCCCTTTCTTTCCTTCCTTCCCTCTCCTTCCCTTCCCTTTCCCCTTCCCCTCCCTCCTTTCTTCTTTCTTTCTTTCTTTCTTTCTTTTCTCTTCCTTTCTTTCTCTTTCTTTCTTTCCCTTCCTTCCTTCCTCCCTCCCTCCCTATCCTTCTTTCTTCCTTCCTTCATCCCTTCCTTTCCTTCTTCCTTCCTTCCTTCCTTCCTAATTGCTCTGGCTAGAACTTCTAATACCATGTTGAAATAAGGTGGTGAGAGTAGGTATTCTTGTGTTGTTTCTGATCTTAGGAAAGGCTTTCAGCTTTTCATGATTGAGAATGATATTAGCTATGGGTTTGTCATATATGGCTTTTTTCTTATGTTGAGGTACCTTCCCTCTATACCAACTTTGTTTAGAGAACTTATCATAAATGGATGCTGATTTTTGTCAAATGCTTTTTCTGCATCTATTGAGCTGACCATATGATTTTATCCTTAAGGTTGTTAATATGGCATACCACATTGATTGATTTGCGAATGTTGCATTCCTGGAATAAATCCCACTTGATCATGGTGTTAATCTTTTTAATGTGCTGTTAAATTTGGGTTGCTAATATTTTGTTGAGGATTTTTATATCTATGTTCAACATGGATATTCACCCATAATTTTCTTTTCTTATGATGTCCTTATCTGGTATTGATATCAAGATCATGCTGGTCTCCTAAAATGAGTTTGAAAGAGTTCTCTTCTATTCCATTGTTTGGAAGAATATAAGAAAGACTGGTATTAATTATTCTTTGAATGTTTCGTAGAATTTACCAGTGAAGTCATCTGGTCCTGGACTTTTTTTTTGTTAGGAGGTTTTTGATTACTGACTCAATCTCCTTACTAGTAATCGGTCTGTTCAGATTGTGTATTTCATTATGATTTAGTCTTAGAAGATTGTATGTTTCCAGGAATTTATCCATTTCTTCTAGGTTATTCAATTTGTTGGCATATAATTGTTCATAATAGCATTATGATCCTTTGTATTTTTGTGGGATCAATTGTGATGTCTCCCCTTTTATTTCTGATTTCATTTATTGTAGTCTTTTTTTTTTTTGAGGCGTCTGACTAAATAAAGGTTTATCAATTTTATTTATCTTTTCAAAGAGCCAGCTCTTAGTTTCATTGATCTTTTTTTTTAGTTTTTTTTATTTATTTCCATTCTGACCTTTTTTTTCCTTCCTTTTACTAAATTTTAGCTTTTTTTTTTTTTTTCTTTTTCTAGTTCCTTTAGCTATAAAGTTGGGTTGTTTATTTGAGACTTTTGTTGTTTGTTCCAGGAGGCGTTTATTGCTACAAACTTCCCCTTAGAACTACCTTTCCCTGCATCCCACAAATTCTGGTATGTTATATTTCCATTTTTGTATTTCCATCAAGATATTTTTTATTTCTCTTTTGGTTTCTTCTTTGACCCACTCTTTTTTAAGTAACAGACTGTTTAGTCTCCACATGTTTGTGGATTTTCCAGTTTTGTTCATATAATTAATTTCTTTAAGGATTTTATTTATTTAATTATTTTGAGAGAGAGAGCGAGAGAGAGAGAGAGAGTGCACAAGCTGGGGAGAGGCAGAGGGAGAGAGAGAATCTCAAGCAGATTCCACACTGAGTGTGGAGACCAATGTGGGGCTCAATCCCATAATCCTGAGATCATGACCTGAGCTGAAATCAAGAGTCGGTCTCCCAACCGACTGAGCCATCCAGGTGCCTCCATATAATTATTTTCGAATTTCATACAGTTGTGGTCAGAAAAGATGCTTGATATGATTTCAGTCCTCTTAAACTTATTAAGACTTATTTTGTGGCCTAACATGTGATCTACCCTGAAAACCGTTCCATGTGCACTTGAGAAGAATGTGTTTTCTGTTGCTTTTGGATGTAATGTTCTGTATATATCTATTACGTCCATCTGGTCTAATGTGTCATTTAAGGATGATGTTTCCTTGTTGATTTTCTGTCTGGATAACTATCTATTAATGTAAGTGGGATATTAAAATCCTCTACTATTATTGTATTTCTGTTGATTTCTCCTTCTAAATCTGTTAATATTGTTTTATATATTTAGGTGTTCCTATGGTAGATGCATAAATATTTACAAATTTTACAGCCTCTTGTTGGACTGACCACTTTATCATTATGTAACACCTGTCTTGGTCTCTTATTCCTGTCTTTGTTTTAAAGTCTATCTTGTCTAAGTACAGCTACTCCAGCTTTCTTTTGGTTTCCATTTGCATGGAATATCTTTTTCCATCCCTTTGCTTTCAGTCTGTGTGTGTCCTTATACCTGAAGCAAGTCTCTTAGAGACCACATATAGATGGATCTTTTTTAAATCCATTGAACCACTCTATGCGTTTTGATTGGATAATTTAGTCCTATTTACATTTAAAGTAATTAATGTAGATATGTACTTGCTGCCATTTTGTTAATTGTTTGCTGGTTGTTTTTTGTAGTTCTTCAATGTTCCTTTCCTTTTCTCTAGCTCTCTTCTTTTGTGCTTGATGACTTTTTTTAGTGGTATATTTATATTCCTTTCTCCTTATCTTTTGTGTATTTACTATAGGTTTTTGCTTTGTGATTGCATAGATTATACATAACAACTTATATTTATAACAGTCTAATTTACATTGGAAGCTGGAACAAAAAGAGATGCTAAAATAAAAAGGATTACTTGAAAGTCTGTTTTAGAAGCACCCAGACCCCTGACTCCCCTCATCACTCTCCATGCCAGGAAACCAATCACTTGCGACCCTAGCCACAGAGAGGTTTCTTCCCGAGAGAGTAAAACAGGGATTCACAGACACAGTTAAAGGTGGAGGTTTCATATGGAACTAAGTGAGGTCTAACGAATCCTGAGTTCTCCAGGCTTCTTTTCCCTCTGGCAGCCAACCCCTCTGCCTCCATACTGAAGGTTAGCAAGTCTTCTCTGTAGGACCTGACTGACCCAAGAGGAACAATTTAAAGACCCTGAGTTCCAAATTTTCTCAACTCAATTATTTGGCTATCCCATTCAATAGCAAAGCTTGCCATTGTCAGTCCTCATTGAAATGATCACGACTTCTAATTGGCCTTTCCTTACCTAATTCTTTTTTTTTTTTAAGATTTTATTTATTTATTTGTCAGAGAAAGAGAGACACAGAGAGAGAGCATAAGCAGGGGGAGAGGCAGGCAGAGGGAGAAGCAGGGTCCCCGCTGAGCAGGGAGCCAGACGAAGGACTCAATCCCAGGGTCTTGGGATCATGACCTGAGCCAAAGAAAGGCGCCCAATCAACCGAGCCACCCAGGGATCCCCCTTACCTAATACTTAAACAAGGCCCAGCAACCGAGGATCATCAGAGATCAGAGGAATGACTTTGTTAAGACAGAGGGAGCTGAAATCAAACAGGAAAAAATAACTTGGTGGGCTGCACAGGGGAAGGAAAACTTCAAACAAACAAACAAACAAACAAACCCCAAAAACCTGGTATGAATATTCTCAAAGACATTGAAAAAAATATTGCAACCATGAGAAAAACAGGGACAAATAAAAAGGAATATTCCTAAGACAAACAAACAAAAAAGATTCCTTGGAAATAAACAATATTGATGTCAAAAATGAAAATGAAAAAGTCATTTTATTTCTGGAAAGAATGGAATATAAATTAAGAAAAATTTCCCAGAAATAACATCAAAAGAAAAAGGATTGTAAGTGAGAGAGAAAAGAAAATTTTTATATATTATAGACAATGATTTGATGAAAATATTAGAAGAAGAAAGATTTTTAAATATATAAACCAGCAGATTTTGTAGCATGAGATAAAATCAGAAAAGAATTTAATTTCTAAAAGGTATTTAAAAATACAGAAAAGCAGGCACTAGAACTCTATTAGCAATCTTTCTAAATTAAACAAATTTTATGCCTGGCAACAACAAAATTAAAAAAAAATCTGTTACATAAGGCTTGTTGGCTAATCATGACCTCAATGCACCTATTTTTGATGAGAACTGAAAAGGCCTAAACCAGAAATGCAGACAAGTACAAAGAATACCCTCTTTATGTAAATCTCCCCAGCTAGTCTTTACAAGCTCCAAAAAGGGGGTGTTTGTGTGTGTGTGTGTGTGTGTGTGTGTGTGTGTGTGTGTGAGAATAAACTCTCAACTTCCCTGGCTTCTCCTATGACTACTGTGATTCAGCCAAGAGAAATTATTAACCAACAGACTTAACTTTTTTTACTTTCATTCTATATATTGTCAAGATTCATTTGGAATTCTGTGAGGTTCTATATGTTATTAGTTGCTGAGAGTATTTTGACAATATCAAGTATATTCTAGCAAAATAAAATGAAGAACTGAGACAATTAGGAAGAAATCCTAGACCTAATATTTCACTTTACCTAAAATATGCAGGAATGGAGACTAAAATGTTCTTAAAATTCTCTGCTTTATTTTCCTTTAGTCTTAATCAATGTCTATACCTTGCAGAGGGGTGCAGAGAGCAGGTAATTGCCAAGTAAATCTGATTCATGTATATTCACAGTTTTGCACTGATGCTCAGTGGAATCACCTAGAACGCTCTATGCCATACCAATTCAATCTTAATCTCTGGGTGTGCCAGCGGTGCTGCTTAAAAGCTCTTCAAATGATTCTAATGTGCAGTAAGAATTGACAACCACTGATAATCAAATCTATAATTGAGGCTAAAAAAACACTTGGAAGCCTGTGCTTGGCATTGGCTATTTTTATTTCTTCAAAAGCCAGTTATTGCCAAATACCTACTTTTTTTGGAAGTTGTAGATATAATGCCCAAATAGGTGACCACATTTTGTTAGTTTAAGTGGTTTCATATTTGGCACTGGGCCCTCTAGTTTCCCAGCACTTAGGTACAAGCAGGTGGGGGTTAGGGTGGGAAGTAGGGACTGATAACATCTTTCTTGGAGTGCCTGGCTGACTTGAAGCAAAAGATACGTAAGATTTCTGTTGGACTGCCAATAAAGTGACAATGAATAATGATTCTCTGTCTAGTTATGCACCATTATAGGAAAGAGTTTAAAACTTAATGCCAGGGCATTACATTTGGGTCTAACATTAGTAAGCTCTGGACACAAACATGGGCTACTTTCCTCCTTTTGAGAGGGCTGGAGCCCTACAGTGAAGTGTGAGCAAATGATCACTTCAACCTAATGATTGTCTTTCTAATTGGTTCAGGGAAGTTATATATATATTTTTCCTTTGAGTAATTACTCTGTATTTTCCCCCCCAGGTTCAGTGGCATTTTCCCTAAAGAGATAATAATAGAGCTAGCCTAATAGTGGAAAATAACCTCAGGCAGTCTATTTCAAATGCTTAAAAAAAAAAAGAGAGAGAGAGAGAGAGAAAAGAAAAAAGAAAGGAAGAAAAAAAGAAAGAAAGAAAGAAGAGGAGGATGAAGAGGTTTTGATGACGTGACCACAATAGAGGAGAAGGGGTAGGGGAGGAGGGAGCTGGGCCAACTCCCCTTAAGGGCCTTTCACATGTTTCTCATGATCTCTCAGGGTATTTGCTGAAGGCTGCAGATTCCTAGGCCCCACACTATCCCCAAATCATGATGGAAAGAGGGATGCTTAGGACTGTTCATTTTAAACAAGCTCCCCAGGTGAGTTTTATGCATTATAAGCTGAAAATTATTGGCTGACTATAGGCTGCGTACTAATGCCAGGGCTGCTATCCAATATAACCCATTTATTTTTTTAAGCTTCCAGCCTTTCAAAGCAACAAAGGGCAATCATATTTTGTGATAATATAAATCCAGGGACATAGTGCTTCTGGGATTAGTCTCAGACCACGGGCAGTTCTCTTTGATGTGAAGCCAGTAAAGTGACAAGAGAAGACAGACCAGTAATCACAACGGTCAGCCTTTACTGAGCGCGTGCCCCATGCCGAACCCTGTCCTAAGTGACTGACAGGAGGTAGTCGCCCTCAGGTCTCAGAAGTGGTTCTCGGGAATATCTTCCCAGCCGCACAGAGGAGGAGGCTGAAGCTTCAGGGTAAGTAAATTATGCTAATTACCAACGTGAGTAAGGGGCAGAAGACTCACGCCCTCCATGGCTCAAACTGCCGCACCGCAAACTATTCCATGCCAATGGGCAGAGAAGCACTGCAGACCTGAGTTGTTAGCTTTAGCTCTGTCAGATGAATTAGGCAACCTCGTGGCCTCCCTGTCTGCAACTTGGGGTATTTGTCTGTGAAATGAGAATGGGAATAATGATGGAGTGAGAAGGGGGTAGCTGTGAAATCTTTGTGAAAAGTGTAAAGAACCATATAAATGCCGATTGTCATTATATTCCTGTAACCATGGCTCGTGTGAGCCAGATCTAACCCTTCCCACACAAAGTCAGGAAGTAAAAATGAGGGAACTGTGTGACTATTCAATCACACAGATAGAATCACAGGCTGGTTCTAATACCAGAAGGACAAGGTGAAGGGGTAAGTTTTTTTAAAAGGTGCCCCCTTTGTCTATTTTCTTTGTGTGCCTCAAGGTCTGACGGCCGCTCTTAATGTTGACTGTTGGACACACTGACTCATGCTTTCACACAATTCCTTTCCAGCGTACTTGACAACACTGAGTCAACATAGTGTCCTATTTTGTTTAAGGTGCCATTTTTACAGAATGTGTTTAGAAGGAGCAACTCTCTAGGTCTTCCCATTACCTTGAACTCCATCAGTGTTTCTCTTCCCCGCTGAAATCAAATGCCAAATGTTCAAAGAGGAAGGGTCTGCTACCCAAAGTTGGCTGTGTGAGCTGTGGGGAAATTACTTCCCTCTTCTGCATTTCAGTGAGCTGGAGCTCATCAAAGCTGTCCTGCTTCTCTCAGCAGGCTTATGAGAAAAACCAACCGAGAATATGCAAGACTATGATAGAAAGAAATAAAAGAGGAAGAGGAGCATGCTGGAAACTAGTGAGTAGGAAAAGAGGAGGGGGATATGAGAAGTGAGCTAGGGAGGCTTAAGCTCTGAAATCATCTCCCTCTCCACTGTGCCACCACAACCCCACAAACTCCTCTCCATTTGAAAACCGCTTTTATAACAAACAGGTGTTTTCAGGCTGCTATTTTTCTCAGTAAAAATAACTGTTATTTATTTGCCCTGGAAAACGTTGTAGGTATGTTATATATAATAACTGCATCAAGAAAGTTACTATTGTAGCCCCAGTTTACAAATGAGGGAACTAAAGCAAAGAAGGGTCAAAAACACATCTAAACATCCCCAGCTGCCAAGTGGCAGAACTGGGATTCAAACCCAGGCAATCTGGCTCTGGGGTCTGCTCTCATTTCTGTGCTTACTGCTTTTTGAAATTGTGTCCATCTGGAGTTCGGGCCCCGTTTGTCAAATGATACCAGTTTTCCAGTGAACTCTCAACTAACCTTGCGAATAAAATTAAGGCCACTGCTTCTGCCGTGTCCAGCAACAGAGCATAAGGAGAAGAGAAAGTGAATAGCCAGCCACGATACCCCACAAAACATTTTCTCACGCCCATTTTGCCCCCAGCTTTCCCACCACCAAACCACCACATTCTCCCACATGTAGGTGTGGCCACACCCTTGATCCCTGATTAATCTGGACTGCAGAGTCAGAAGAATGTAAATAGCCTTAAATTGGCCTCTTTGCCTTGCTAAAATCCTTCACCCCCCCCCCATAAGCTCATTTCTTTCCTAAATTCAGGGCCTGGGAATGAACTTTTGCCACCTGTTAGTTTCTCCCTGGGATGTAACAAGCCAGACCTGGCTAATTCATGTTTGCTTAAGATATCGGACCCGCTGATCTTTGCCTCTTTCCTGCTATGATAAGGATACAGCATGGCCAAGTCTGAACAGTATAGGAAAGAGTCTGCAGGTAGCTCTGGGGAAAGGGATGCAGGCACAAATATTCAGAGGAGATAGGCAGATACCATAACCGAATGGAGTAAGTCAGGCTTAAGAGAATCTTGTCTTCAAACACTTAGTTCCCTCTGCTGTGTTTTGTTTTCCCACTTTGATAGAGTTAGGGATACCTGAACTCAGCCATAAGAAAAAAAGTGGAGGGTAAACAGAACTGCAGAAATTGATACTTTGTCTCCTTGTGTGAGAGAAAGATGGGGATTCCTGTTGTTGTAAGGGAATTCAAACTTATATTTTCCAGGTTTTTACGAAACATCTCTTGAGTTTGTCAGAAACCAATTCAGAATTTTTTTTTTAAGATTTTTATTTATTTGCGAGGGAGAGAATGAGAGACAGAGAGCACGAGAGGGAGGAGGGTCAGAGGGAGAAGCAGACTCCCTGCCGAGCAGGGAGCCCGACGTGGGACTCGATCCCGGGACTCCAGGATCATGACCTGAGCCGAAGGCAGTCGCTTAACCAACTGAGCCACCCAGGCGCCCCCCAATTTAGAATTTTTAAAGTAATGTGCTGTGGACTGATTCTGCTTTCATGGGTTTGTTTTCTCTTTCCAGTAGTGGTGGTCAAAGAGGGCCAGGAGAGGAGAGCAGAGATAAGCAGCTGAGAACTGAGTTGCCTGTACCAGAGTAGGAAGCAGCTGAGTTCCCTCCCCTCCCCTCGCATCAGACTGGTCTTCTTTAGGCTTTCTTTCTAGCAAGGCTGCTGAGGGACATGCAACAGTGGACTGAACCTAACTTTACCTTTGCCTCTCATCTCCCTTCCGTGAATGTGAATGTTGGAATTAATCTGCTTATCGTTCGAATAAATGGCAATCCTTGAAGGATTGCACTGAAGCTATTGTAAACCGGCAAGGAAAAGCAGGCCTCAAACAATTGTCTCTAATTGTAGTTAAAAGGGTGGGCCAATCTTGATCCCAGATACGACAAGCAAGAAATAACAATCAGCAAGACCGAGAAGCAATCTCCTGACATGCAGAATAATAACTAGTTAGGGTCATAAACACAAATATCTATGGAAGTGAAATTATTTTCATTTTATCTAAAAAATATAAATTTAGATATTATTAATATACTGTGGCTCTTCTCATTATCCCTTCAACAATTATTTTTGCACCAAAATATTCTTTCTCAAATAGTAATTTCATAGTGGAGAATAGCCTGGCCAATGCCACCTTGACCAAGCAATCAGAACTAGCCTCACGAGTAATTAGACATATGGAGAGCTATGCCTCCTGATGCAAGGCAGTGAGAATGGCATAACACTACTTCTTGCTAAAAAATGTGTTTAACTCCAATCTAGTCATGAGAAAACTTGAAGAAAGATATAGATTAATTAATAGTACTGCATCAATATTAATGTCCTGGTTTAGGGGACTGTACCACAGGTAAAATGTAAACCTTTGAGAAAACTGAATGAAAGATATGTAAGTGCTCTGTGTACTATTTTTGCAACTTTTTGTGAATCTAAAATTATTTCAAATTAAAAGAAAAAGAAACTTTTTTTCATAACCCTACCCTTAAGTCCCCTTTAAATAATTTTAAATTAGATATTATCTAAATTAATTCAACATTGATATTAATTTTAAATTTTGAATGATGCTTACGTGCATGAACTATAGGAAGAATAATATTCAGGATGGAAAAATAAGGAATGTCAATGCCTATTCTTTACATACTTTCTGCCTGCTGAAGGGCATGGTGATTGTTGTTTATATTTCTAAACACTCTTCCTTCCATTATTATAGGGACCTCCTTCCTTGGGGGAATTGCTCTTTTCTTACTGAAAACACACTATGTGCCTGTAAATCCTAGTGAAAGTAATACAGTCCTCCCACTTTCAAAAACAAGCTTGGCCACATGGCCTACATCTGGCCAATCACAATAGTAACACTTCCTGGCTACAGTGATTGGTCCAGGGTGAACATATTGGTCAAGCCTAGCACCTTGAGTTTTTCTCTGGGACTTTTATATTGAGCATGGAAAAGAGATCCTCTTTTTCTCCTTGTATTACCAGCTGGAAAGCTCCTGATCCCAGAAGTGCCAATAGTCACGTATTTACCCTGTGGAAGAGCCTGAGAAATGAGAGCTACAAAGATGTAGAACCTGAGAAGTGAGGAAGAGAGAGAGAATGGAAGAAGGAAAGAGAGAGAGACACTCGCTAATGCTATTTAAGTCTCTGGGTACACTGTCCTTGGCCAACTCTTTTTTCATGCTTCAATTACACAAACCAATAAATTTCTTTTTTCCTGCTTAAGCTAGTTTCAGTTAAGATACACCTCTTTGTCTTTTAAAACCAAAATAATTTTGATTCCTACAAGATGACTTTTGTTTTGATAGATGAAAATGTTATATGTATCAGATGATATTGTTATACTACTACTACTTGGGGCTGATTCAAGAGGAGGAGGCAGGTAATATGGGTAAATTTCAATTCAAGAATAAATTCATTCTAACAGGGAGGCACCTGAACTCGTTGTCAGAGATCACTGACGAATATTAGAAAGCAGAACAAGGATCAGTACTGAAAGACTGGAGGTGGTCAAAAATTCTCAGTTTCAAGAATAAAAAGAAGGAAAATTCCATGAACTAGATCAGTGGACTACCATTAATTTCAGAACAAATTATTAAAATTTTGGTTTCTATTACTCACAAAATAAATATTGATCGCTGGCACCTAGCATGACATAGAGCAAGTCCTACTAATGCAGTGAGAATTAGTGCTATAGTCACTATGTACCTGGACTTCAGCATGTCATGTGACAAGGTCTTTCTGCTATCCTTTTAATAATTTAATTAGATAAATTAGTAACTGTTTCTAATGCATAATAATTATTAAGTCAGTTAACTTGTAGGGAAGTTTCTGGTGGCTCTATCTTCTGTCCTATCTTTGCAAATCTTCTTATTAATAGCCTGAATGAAGACACCAATGGAAAACTGACTATATCTGTATATAGCATAAAGCTAGGAGAGAATAACTGGATGATGAAATCAAGATTCAAAATATTGTGAGAGGCTGAAATGAGTCTTACACTTAGACCCCTGCCTCCATACACACAGATAACAAAAACATAAAAAATGTACAAGTTTGGGTGAAAAAGTGGCTTAGCAGTACATGTGACTATGAATAAAGATCCTAGTCAAGTTCAGTAAGAAAAAAATAAAGCTAACTCAATTTTAGGCTATAGTGGCAGAAGGATAGTTTCCAAAAAGAGGTGAGATTCTTGCCCTAATTGGCATGGATTTAGCCAATAGTACTACATTACATTTCACATGCCATATTTCAAAAAGTATATACAAAGAAATCCTGTCCAGAAAAGACCAACCAGGATGCAAAAATCATTAAAAAGACTGAGGATGTTTAACCTAGAGTAGGAAAATGTTAGGCAAGACATAATAATCTGTCTTCAAAGTCTGAAGAGCTGTCATACATAAAAGAGATTGAGACTTATCCGTGTGGTGCTATAGGGCAAAATTAGCATGCTTGACTGGAAGTAGGTAATGAGGGAAGATTTATGCCATTATAAGGAAGGACTCTGTAACCACTTGAGCCAATTCAAACTAAAGAAAGGACTGTTTTGGGAGACCATGAATTACCTCACTCTTGACAGGAATATTCCCAAGGAATGTCATGTATTGGGGTGGGTGGGGAGGCTTAACTAGATCAATGCTTCTCAGACTTTAATTGCATATGAATCACCAGAGACTTATTAAAAATGCAAATTCTGATTCAGTAGTTCTGGGATGGGGGCTGAGAGACTGAATTTCTAACAAGCTCCAAAGTAATGCCTATCATGCTGGTATGTGGACCACACTCTGAGAACCAAGGAACTAGATACTTTTAAGATCACTTCTCACTACTGAGAGTGTACAATTCTCATTGAAAAATGCACTTCAGGAACCTAGAAAGCAGTTATATCTTGGACTTTCCATATGAAAATGTCAGTGTTTGAGAGCATAAAGGAAGCAGGAGCATGCTTGGAAATGGAAACAGGAATACTCCAAAACTCAGTCAGTAAATGCATGTTTTAAAAGAACTGTTCTAGGGATGCCTGGGTGGCTCAGTTGGTTGAGTGTCTGCCTTCGGCTCAGGTCATGATCCTGGGATCAGCCCCGCATTGGGCTCCTTGCTCAGCAGGGAGCCTGCTTCTCCCCCTGCCCTCCCTCTGCTTGTGTTCCTCTCTCACTGTGTCTCTCTCTGTCAAATAAATAAAATCTTTAACAAAAATAAAAAATAAAAAAAAGATCTGTTCTAAAGAAAGAAAGATTGTTGATAAATACTTGTATATGACTACATTTAATTATCTACTTTCACTAGAAACAACCAATAATTTTTAATATTTGGAATTAATAGCACATATTTCTTCAATTTTAATAATTCAATTCTATATTGAAGTCAAAACTCTGTCTAGTTTATTCAACAAAAGTCCTTCGTAATTATTCATCCACCTCAAAGTCTTTCAGTGTACACACTTTGATTTTTCTCTTACCTCCTTTTCTGCAGATCAGAGCTTTCCAAATGGAATTATAGATGTCCCTCAAGATATTTGTCTTCTCAACCACTGGGAAGGCCATGGAAATAGCTTTATCCTGGGGTCCTGAGAGAAAGACCCAACTAGATTGGCATTTAGGCAATCATGATTATCACTCATTGGTCTGGCCTCAGGGCAGTGAGCTCAACCTAGCTGAGTGTCTAGCACCTTGATACCTACTTCAGCAGCTTGCTGCAAGCATGTCCCTTTTCATCATGAGAAAGGGATCTATGGATGTGCTGAAGGAATTCATGTTCTATGTGCTTAATTAGCATAGCATGCGTACCAAAATTTGGCCATAGAAGAACAGATAATGAGAAAGAAAGCCAGGAGCTCCTGGTAGGTGTATCTTCCCCTACATTAAATACTTTTACCCATTTGTGGCAATGTAGATGCATGATAACATCTCTAAAGGACATGTATTTTCTAATTTAGAATTTCAGTATTATTTTGTAATACTTGACATATAAAATTTAGGTAAATTTTAAATATATAGCATCCCCATGAAATTCCAATGGTAAATTTGGAAAGGAAATAAACAAAAGAATTGCTATATTTAAAATCAAATGTTGAAAAATTTTTAATGGTTGTAAAAGTTGTTTCAAAATTTTTATTCTCTACTTGTGCAAATATAATTTTTTGTTGACAGCAGCTATAAATAAATTTGAAAAGATCACTGTTAAAATGTTTTGATTAGAATGATATATAAGCTTTCAAACACAAAAACTGAGACAAAAAGTTATATTGATGGAAGTATATTCATATTTCTAAATTTAAGGTTATCTACATTTAATTTTATATCTTTCTTTAAACAATCTATTTTATTTTCTTATCAAAATTGTATCATAGGGAAGATAATGTAATCAATCTCTCTACAGAATCCCGTACATATGGCCCCAAATTTCCTCTAGTTTACTCCAGTTTGCCATACAAATATTGCTATTTTCTATGTTAGGAAACACTGCAATAGGTAGATTTGCTTCTATAATATGTTCTTTTACCAAGTATCTTCTACTTAAATCACAGACTAATTAATTACAGACTAGTGTTAATATATAGTTACTGTTACTCAAAGGAAACAAGTACATATACATAACAACTAAAATTGTTAAGCCTAAATTATTTCCTTACTCCTCTTATGCGGCTTGAAAACATTGGGATATTGTTCTGAAGGGTTAGCAATGTTCTTTTTCTTGACCTGAATGGTTACACAGTGTTCACTTTGTGATAAATCATGGCACACATTGTTTTGTGCCCTTTAGTGTACATATTTTATTTCATAGTAACAAAAGTTTTTAAAATTTTTGTTTTCTAATACTAAAAAGATATGGTGATTATAGATCTCTGAGTATATTCTTACTTCCTGCTTTTACTAGCCTTGGTTTTATTTCTCTCCAAGAAAACATAATAAATGATTAACTTTATCACTCGGCAGTTGGGAGAGGTCATGAAAGGCATAACACTCACTGGATAATTCATAATAGAAACACAGTTTTCTTCAGTTTCTGAATTATCCTGTTTTTATGTAAATTAATCAGACGAATCTAATGCTATTCAAACCAACTTAAAGGTGATAAATGGTCTTTTAATTCATGGTATAAAATACAACACTGATGGGCCTGGAGGTTATAACTATGATGCACATAGCAGAATAGGGCTAGCCCTTGATATGGCAAAGATGAATTCTATACCTATTTGCATCTTTAGCTTTGGCAAGCATTCACTTCTTCTGCATCCCAGAAATTGTGGCAAATAAGGTCCATAAGATAAATTGAAACAATTTAAAAATAAATTACTGAGAGTATTTATATAGTTTGGATGGGAATATTCTGCTTTTGCTGTGAGAATTTAGTTTGCCCTATTAGGCATATCAATCAAATGTTTACTCCAGGTTTGTACAGTGCTCCGTTTAACACAAATGCCCCATTAATGAGACACTCATTGCCAACGCTCTGCCAAACTGATTTACTTGAACAATAATAAGAAAGGGGCAAATATATTCCTGCTCTAGCCATACCTACCTTTTTAAATATGTACCATGAGTTTCTTTTGCCTTGCAGCACACAGTTAGCATCTGTCTGCTGTAAGAATGAAATACCCTAGAGAGCTTAAGGCCACAACTCCGGCTGAGATATGAAAGGGAAAAAAAGAAAGCTCACCCAGCCATCAACACTCACACATGTGAATTTACAGAGCAGACAGAAGAGCTATTAATCTCAGCCCATTCCACAACATCTCATGTGAGAGTTACACAGTATTATTATACACTCAACTGGATCACATGGCTTATTAACATTGACATTTGTTTTTGTTAAGAAGCTCTATTTTTATTTATTTATTTATTTATTTAAGATTTTATTTATTTATTTGACAGAGAGAGACATAGCGAGAGCAGGAACACAAGCAAGGGGAGTGGGAGAGGGAGAAGCAGGCTTCCCGCAGAGCAGGGAGCCCGATGTGGGACTCGATCCCAGTACCCTGGGATCATGACCTGAGCCGAAGGCAGATGCTTAACGACTGAGCCACCCAGGCGCCCAAGAAGCTCAATTTTTAAAGAAATTATCAATCTTGTCTACATTTCTGCAAACATGAAAGCAAAGGAAGAATTAGCACTACTCAGTCTCATCCTCCACCGAGTCTTATTTGCTTCCTGTAAAGAATATCTCTCGCTTCCTTTCTCTTCAATCTCATATGCCTTCTTTCCAATCTTACCCTTTTTCTTCTTTCTCTATAATAGGCTGCGCCCCCCCGTGGTTGGAAGCTTTAAAAAAAAAAAAAAAGAAGGAAGGAAGGAAGGAAAAGGGAAAAAGAAGAAAGAGAAGAGAAGAAAAACCTTTCACAGACAAGACTTTTAACCCTCCACAATTTCACTTTTGGTATGAGTCCAACATGCTCGATGCAAGTAGTCACGATCAGGAACCTAACCACAGTTCCCCCTGCAGTCAATTTCCTATTTTTTCTATTTAAAAGAGGGGAAAGACACAGATCAAATGAGAAACAGCTTGGTTCTGGCTAGTTGCAAAAAGACAGCAGTTTCTGAGGCTCAAACCGAAAGGCCACTCTGGCCACAGCCGCGTGCGGCGCTGTCCATTCATTAGTGCTGAATACTACACACTGGGGCTTTTCCAGCCTGGTTCAACCCCTGAGGATTGAGATAGGCTCAGTCAGCCAAGGTAGACTGAATCCATTTTCGGGGTCTGTGTGGGGGTGGGTGGAAGGTGCGGGGGGCCATTTAGACTTTTGCTAATTCTCTTTCCACGAAAAAAACATTCTTCCACAGAGCGACACTGTGCATTTTATGGAAAAGTAATGGCACAGCTTCAGCTCAAAACCAGTGAGGAGCTCTACTGAAGAAAAAATGGAAAGTTCAGAGTTAATAAAACCCGCTTTTTCTCTCCATGAGTTAACACAACAGGGTTTGTGTCCCTAGACCCCCTTGTTGATGGTTAAAGAAAATAATTTTCTTTTAAAAATCATGTGATTAATCATTTTCAGATAAGCACAGTAAAGGGGGGTGATACTAGGCTTTGCAATATCTAGACTAGAATTTTAGATATCGTTTTACTAAGTTGAGAAAGTGAGGAGAAGAGGAACTAAACTGAGTTTTTTTTAGGTGGTTTCAATGTTAGTTAAAAATACATTTTTAAAAGTATTGCTTTAACAATGTCTTCCAGACGTGCTTATTTTCTTAGGCAATTTAGATCAGAATCTGGGCAATAGAAGCTTCCCTCCTCTCTGCTCTACCAGTCTCTGTCCAATTTCAGACTTAAGACCCCTGTTCTTCACAGCAGGTGCTGATATCCACAGGGCTATTATAAGAATTCACCCCCCTCCCCGCCCCCCAACCCATGAGATAATTAAGTAAATGTAAAGAAAACCGACAGGAGGAAGGCAAAGTGTACTTTAACTCCCAGCCTTTGGTTCTTGGTAGTAATATTCAAATAGGGGCACTTCTCTTTGAAAAGTGAAGGTGTTTCTCATGGCTACAGAATTTACAGTCAGTCAGGGAGCCGACTTAACTGATCCCAGCAAACGATTCCTTCCTTTCCTTAATCTTTCCCTGCTTATTTTAGCCGCTTCTCCACCCCGCCGGGAATACCATCCAGATCTTAGTCCAGGTAGATCTGACGTCAAGAGATGGCTTTCGTCGATTTGACGTGTAAACACTCATTTCCATTCCGGCTTGGAAGGGCTGGGGCTCCACTCAGCCGGGAGACCAAAGAGCGCTCGCCACCGCCCAGCCTCTCCTCGCGCGCCTCCTATCTCTTAACAGAGCCACCGGGAGCGAGAAGTGGTCCAGAGTCTGAGGGTGAAAAGGGCTAGTGTTTCTGGCTTTTCTCCTTTCTTGCTTCTTTTCTTGCTTCTTTCCCCCATCTCCTTCCGACTTGTGTGCAAGCGAGTGTGTGAGCCATGGAGCGAAGAGCCTGGACTCTGCAGTGTACTGCTTTCGCTCTCTTTTGCGCTTGGTGTGCACTGAACAGTGTAAAAGCGAAGAGGCAGTTTGTAAATGAATGGGCGGCGGAGATCCCCGGGGGACCGGAGGCAGCTTCGGCCATAGCAAAGGAGCTGGGCTATGACCTTTTGGGTCAGGTAAGAGTTTGCACTTTCCTGAAACTTTCTGGGGCCCAGGGGACTGGCGGGACTGACGCGCGGTCTCCCAAGTGAAGCCCCAGGTCGCACTCTCCTGAGCCCAGTGGCAAAGAGCAGAAGCTTCTGCAGCTCTCGCCCCTGGCGCGCTTGGAGAAAAAAGGCTTGCATTATTTATTGTTTGGGCTGGAAGCAGCCAGGCAGAACGAAGCCGCCGCAGCTGGGTAAAGCTTATTCTTGCTGTCGTCCGCTTTGGCATTTAAATCCATTCCCGCGTGGTTTGGGAGAAAAATCCCTCCACGCTTGTTCACCGAACTTGAGATGCACGCAGGCTCTTTCCAACCAAGCGCCCCGGGAGAGGCATTGCGCTCTGTCCCCTGGGACTCAGCTGGTCTCTGCGTCAGGAGCCGGCTGTTTCCTTTTTTTTTTTTTTTTTCAATATGGCAGCATCAGATCTAAATCCTGATGCAAGGGGTCAAATAGGCTTGGTGATGTCCGCCCGCGGCCTTTCGGGCACGCCCAGGACATTGGAAGAGCGCCAGAGGCCGGGACTCACGACCCAGAGGCTGGGGGTCCGCGGAGTGGCCTGGGGAGGGGGCTGGAGAAGAGGTGGGTGAAAGACACGGGACCAACTCCCCTCGCCTCTACTGGGAGGTTCGGGTCTTCACCGGGAACTTGCAAAGTCTGAGCTTCACAACTTTGCTGGGTCAGTCCCCCTGAAGGGTCAAGCTGCCGAAATGACTGTGGGGAAAGGTCTTCTTTCCTTCTTGTTATTCAGCCAAATGCCTAATAGCTTCCCCGAGGGTTTCAGCTTGTGATAAAAACTTGCCTGTTCAAGGGAGAGCTGGTTTAATAGATAGCTGGGGGGAGGGTAAGGGCGTTAAGGCAATACTAGAGTGACAGCTTAGGTGTGCGATTCCCGGGGGAACCCCAGGGGGTGTGATTTCTAATCTAAGCTTTCCTTTTCCTTGGCTCAGAATCAAGCCCTCGCCCCTTGCCTTGGAACTGTGCCTCAAAGCGGGGGAGGAGGGAGTTGTAACACATTTTGGCGCGTTTTTTCTGGAGGTGGTTGTAGAGATGCAGCTGAAGTCACGGATGAGTAATCGGCGTGGGCGTTGGCGATTCCATAGATCGAATCCGCTGGGGGAATACTCCTCTCCTTGCCAGAGGCTTCATTCCCCAACTTTACGAGCCAAATTGTCTTTAAAATGCCCAGCAGAAAAGTCAATACGCAGGTTGACTTCTCCGTGTCCCAGGAGCCAAACAAGACTTTTTGCTTTTGCCCAGATTTTGTTCTGTGCCAGGCTCCATGTTAGGGTCTGAGGAATAATAGGAAGAAAAGCAACTTTCAAGGAATCAAGAATCTAGAGGAGATTGGTTTAGTAACAAACAATTGGAATTGCATGTAATTGCTGTAATAGAAGTTGCACCTGGATTCTCAATATTTGTTGATTGAGGGATTGAAGAGGGACATGAACTGAGGAGTGAAAAAAAGCCCAGTGGAGGAAACATTTGCCAAAGGTTTAGGAAGAAGAGTCAAGATTGCCAGGAGAACATGGTGAGATTGTAGAAGGCACTCAAGGCATAGAAAACAGATTGTAGGAAACAAGGAAGATACAAAGAAAGCAGCTTAGAAGAAACTGCAAGGAATTGTTGGGATCTGAGGAGAGTGTGAGCAGTAGGTGGAATTGCAATGGTAGCTACTGTGGGCAACATAGAAATCCTGTGTGTCCTAAGGAGGGAATAACTGGGTACTTAATCCTATATCCTTTGGGCAGCGAAATAGCACTGGTAACTGTGTGGAAAGAGATTGGATAAGAGAGCAAAAGTATCCCTGTTTTCTTTTCTCACCTGTTAGCCCCGGACATATTTCCAAACCTGGACCATTCATTATGGGAATTGCTTTCAAAATCACAAATCCCAAACCAAAAAATAATAAATCAGTATTCTTGGTAGGATCTTCAAAGAAAGGAAGGAATGGTCACAAGAAACTTTAAGAAATAGTGGGGGGAAAATCTGTATTTACATATGATTTGCATGTGCTATATTTTCTCTAGCCATTTCCAGCTAAAATGGCATTACTAACAAACATTTTTAAAATAATAATTCTTTGTAAAAGATTGATAGTGCTTTCTTGATTCTCTTTATTTTTCCCTTTGTTTGCAGTAATTTAGCATCACTACCCTGAGCTCCTGAAGGCCTCAGGATAAAGATAGAATTAGACAGGTGACCAGAAGCAAAACCAGTTGATAGCAGAGGAAGAGCTAAACATTGATGATCTTTTCTTAGGGCTACTTTTCCCCTATCCCCAGCTCCATGTATGGAGCGCCTTGAATTAGTGGAAAGTCAAATGTTCTCTACTAGTAGCTTATAACAATTATCACTATAGCTTCAATGGCTATATTTTATAACAATGACAAATCATTTTAGCTGAATGTAACCCTGATCATACAGAGTACCCAAAGGGTTTGCTAGCTTTCCACAAATTATTCTTCTCTGACAGGATAGAGTGGGTATTTTTTTTTTAAAGAAATGTCTACCTACACAATATTGTCACACAAAAACAAATTTAGTTCCCCTGAAATCTGTGAAAAAGAGATATCACTAGCCCCCAAGTATACAGTGAGCCCAAGTGATAATATTGTAAGCTCAACTTACTTAACACAGTGACAAGAGATAGAAGCAAAGGCTTCTATCAGTGTCTTCCTCATAAAGAATGGGCTTAATAAAAATTGCCTGTCTCTAAGTTGCATGGGTTTCAATCTAACCCATATGTACTTATTTTGGATAAAGTGGATTTTTATTTTAATATTTTTTCCTTTATAGATTGGATCACTTGAAAATCACTACTTATTCAAATATAAAAACCATCCCCGAAGGTCTCGAAGGAGTGCCCTTCATATTACTAAGAGATTATCTGATGATGACCGTGTAAGTGTTGTACATTTGTCTTCAAACAAATAACCTGACTTATCTGCTTTATGATTTCCAACAAGAGCAAAAAACACTTTGCAAATGTGATTATCTTTTATTGTGGTCACAATTATCTGTCTGTAGTGTTTCTTGTTATTTCTATAGGGTTTTAATTCTATAGGAATATAACCACAAGGCACATAATAATAACTGGATTGGACTGGATAGACTAAGTTAAATAAATTTTATATATTATATAAAAATATATGTTTAAAATATTAGCTCACAAATCCAGCCAAAGAACATGAAAATGAATATTAAAAATGAAATTGCAGCTCTAATAAAAATATTTGCCAGTACAATCAATTAACAACCTTTTATTATATGCCTATTATTTATGAGGACTTTAATGTGAGGATGCCAAAGAAATTTAACATATGAACATTGATTTTAATAAATTTCAGCATAACTGAAAACACATTTTACCATTTCTGTTTGGTTTGGTTATATGGGGAACTAGTGCTAATGAGTGAGTTTTAATTCCATGTCTTTATGAGCCAAATGTTTCCATAAGTATTGTATTGTTTTACTGAAAGCATTAGATCTCTTTTTATCCTGGTTTGTATACATATTCAATGATTAGGCAAGAGCAGGAAATGTCTAGAATGAATATAGGTAAATAGTGTGAGGACAATTTGAATGTATATCTAGTGTACCTATTGATTTTTTAAGTCTGTTTTCAAGATCAGCAAATGTATCAATAGAAATGGTGACTATATTGGGAGTATTGAAATTTGCATACACAATGTTGCCTTTTCTCAAGAATGTGCCATACTGGTAGAAATTTATCCTGGCTGGCCTGTTTTCTGTTATCATGATTTCTGTTACCTAGGACACTCCAGAGAATTATGGAAGCTTTGTGAGAGATAGGATACACCCTTTCAACTCGCTAGAAAGAAAATATAAGTGACAGAAAGGTGATAAAACTATTGAAAGTACATGGAATTTATAAACCCTGTGAAATAATTTCCTATTTATTTTGTTCTTAAACTGATAGAATTTTAAAATGAAGAATAAAAAGGCAAATTATCAGGGTAGGGGATGCCTGGGCCTGGGTTGTCAACCACCACACCTAGGCAAAGAACGCTATATCAGGACCATGGCCAGCGAACCGCAGCTCCTAGGCACCCATAGCTAGCTTTTACTCAGGTTAATGGCTAGATGTGTGAGACCAAATCAGAGGCTCAAGATTACTTGAAAAGTTTCTTGTCCGGTGAAATATTCCTTTTGCCATCCCAAAGCAGATGACTCATTGTATGGGCTGTGAAAAGTAGGACAACTTCCAAGACTCTGGCTAAGCTTAGTCCTTGAGCAAAGCAAGGAAGAGATTTCCTTGTCTGCCTAAATGCATGCCTGACACTAATGCACAAGGAAGTCAAACTGACCTCCCTTCTCATCTTCACAGAAGAAAATTGGACAGAGTGGAGAAATACCTGTTATTATTACTACAAGTATCTCACTAAAGTGAACTAATGACCCAGTTCTTTTCTTTAGGTATTTCTTTAATAGTTGATTTTGGAGCAAAAATCTCAAGTGATAATGAAGAAAGGCTAAGAATTTAATCTCCAGCATAACTTCATTAAAAAAAAGAATCCATATAATCTTATGAAAAGTTATCCCCAGATAACTATTTTAGAAAAAATCCTAGAACCCATAGAAGCTAGCAGTGGAAAGTTGAAATAGATGATCTTTAATGCTCTTCCCAAATCAAAAGGATTATTTACATTTAAGTACATGATACCTATTACATACATAAAAGAAAGATACCACTAATTTCCTCTATTCCATTTGGTCTGGTCTTGTAGAGCTTAATATGGGATTTGGAGTTAATGACATTAATCATAACACTGTTTCCAACAATGGAATGTTTATCTGATCAGATGGCGAGTGCCTCTTCTTATATTCCCTTTTTAAAAAATTGCTTTTGATTTTCATTTTATTGCTCTTTTTTTTTTTGATGGGGGATAATATTCTTTCAAAATAGCATTCTGAAATGCAGCAATAAGCTATCTTTACAAGTCTGTTAATGAAATCTCCAACTGTAAGTGACTCTCTCTATCAAAGATTAGTACTTGTTCCCTAGCAGCCAGCTTCCAAAGACCAACTCAGATGACAGGCTGTATATTACAAGCATTGAGGTATTTTAAGCCAAAACAATTAAGCTTGAACATACAGGCTCTTTAAAAATAAATTATAGCAACTAATGTCTAGCTTTCAAGTCCCTCCCAATATTTATAATAGGTTTGCCATAAATTTTCTAATTGAAAATTCAGGACAGTCTTAGTGGATGGTTTTATCCTTTAGCAACAAATTATTTTTTAGTTTTTATTTTTGGATCTGACTCATGAGTATTCTCACATTAACAACATCCCACCAGACACTGGACTGTCATCATGTGTACAACAGAGAGAATATGTTTTGGGTAAGAAACAGTCATGTTGCTCAGTGAAATAAGAGCATGGTATTATTTCATAATGAATATAACCACAAGGCAGTCCCTCACCCTCTCAGGGTCTCAAGTATAATAGGATTATACCATAAATGTGGGAAAGGTAATTTTTGTATTGTCAGATCTCTTTGCATAATACATGAGACTAAATTAATGGTAAGTGTGCATGGTCAGTAATACTCATTCATCACCCTGGATCTGTTTCTCATATTAAATACTCTTAAGCAGGAGCTTGAAGCACAGGGGAGCCAGAGTTTCAGATTTGCAAAGACACAGCACCTTTCTTGTCTGGCATAACATTTGCAATTTCTACCTTTTGCATGTAAAGAAAGAGAAATTAAGCTGTAAGAGCACCATAACAGCAGTCTCTGGAATCTCTTAGCTTGTTGACTCATTACATGAAAATGGACAAATTTTCAGCTACAAAACCCTAAGACTGCAATAAAAAATCAGTATTATGGTCCATTTGCTGATGGAAGCAGGCTGAACTTTTACCTCCACTGGAATCATAGTGTAAATAATTTGAGGGAATCATCACTTCACTGATTCCTTCCCTTCCCCCTAAAGGTACAGTTTACTGTAATAGAGGAAATGTTCATCTCCCCAGTGGCAATGCCTTCTTCTCACTGAGCTGCCAGTTTGATCTGCAGTCAAACGAAAATATTTTTGAACTGCCTCAACTCTGATGGGGAGGGTACTGGAGCTAGTTAGAGGGAAGATGGTTACACAGAGGTGACTATCTGACTGCTGATTTTCTTGCTATAAAACTCCTTGTAGGTAATATGGGCTGAACAACAGTATGAAAAAGAGAGAAGTAAACGTTCAGTTTTAAGAGACTCAGCACTAAATCTCTTCAATGATCCAATGTGGAATCAGCAGTGGTACTTGGTAAGTATTTACAGAAGGACTGTATAGGACCTGGGCTATTTACTTTGTTACATCTGCAAAATAGATTTTTTTTTTTTAATGATAAACAATTCAGTAGAGGGCTATGTTACCTGGAGATTAGGGCTGATGGGATCTTCCATGATCTGGATCTCCTGTTTTACTAGGTGAAAGTGTCTGAAACACAGATGTTTAGCCTCTATGAGAAGAAGGATTGTTACTTTCTTCTCTTAAGCTTATCTGGAGCAAATGCAGAAGAATCATGTCTTGCAAGTTAAGAGTTCCAAAACAGTAATCATGGCAAAAATCACATTTGGTCAGTTACTCTTGAGAACCTTTAAATCATCCAAAGGGTACAGTGAACATGATTCAGTATATACAGCCCTGAGTGGCAATTCTTACATGCTAAAAGTGAGAATTTCTGAGCCAAGCTAAAGGAAGGAACACAAGGAGAGACAAAAGACATCTACAAGCAGATGTCTAGACTTGCAAACTGTTCTACTTTTAAGATACCAAATCCTCATTGGTATGTGTGTGTTGAGTAGAGAAATTTTTTTAAAAGATTATTTATTTATTTGAGAGAGAGCACAAGAGGGGAGGAGGGTCAGAGGGAGAGGAAGAAGCAGACTTCCTGCTGAGCAGGGAGCCTGAGACGGGGCTTGATCCCAGGACCCTGAGATCATGACTTGAACTTGAGCTGAAGGCAGATGCTTAACCGACTGAGCCACCCAGGGCCCCCTGAGTAGAGAAATTTTAAGTGTCCCTTCTTGCCTGCAGAGTGTTCTCCCTTCCATTTTAATATTAAACCTCTATGGCAGTATACATGTTGATAGAAGTGTTTTTTTTTTGTTGAGAATACTATAGAAGATAAGTTTTCATGACAAGCATAAGTTAAGGCTTAGACATCTTTGTTGCATAAAGGACGGGAAAAGGGATCGATTCCTCTTGACATTCTCTTAACCTAGGCAATACTTGTTCATTGCAGTAGAAGAGACTCATTAACATTTGTGTATTGACTGTATGTCAAATACTATTCTAACTGTTTGACATGAATAAACTCATTTAGTTTTCACATCATATTGTAGATACAATGATTATACCCATTTAGCAGATGAAGAGACAGAGACATGGGCAAGTTTAGTAACTTGCCAAAGTCATCTGGTAACCAGATGGCCCTACCAGTGGTAGGGCCATAATTCATGGTTCCAGAGGTCATACTCTTAACCACCACACTGTGTGATTGTTCTTGCAACTGACACAGAGATCTTCTCTGGCTTTGGCCAAAAATCTATGTGTAGTTAGAGCCTCCTGTGATTTAGCTTCATGTTGGCCTTGTAAGTTCTTTTAAGAGTTTTCCCCTACTGGGGCGCCTTGGTGGTTCAGTTGGTTGAGTGTCCAACTTTTGGTTTCAGCTCAGGTCAAGATCTTACAGGTTGTGGGATCAGCTCTATGTAGGGCTCTGTGCCCAGCAGAGAGTCTGTTTGGAGATTCTCTCCCTCTGCACCTCCCCTCACTTGCATGGGCTCACTCTCTCTAAAGTGAATGAAGACATCCTTAAAAAAAAAAAAAAAGTTTTCCCCTACTTCTTTCCGAGGAGAATCAGCCAGGGGAAATTCACTCATTGACACTTTTGGCTGTTATTATTTATAAATTTCTTACTGTCCCTTTCACCAGAAACCTGGTACTTTTCTAAAGCATCTCCCTCAAATGCTTGGGAATGTGCTCATCTCTCTATTCCCTTGCTGTCCAGCTCTTCTCACTTATAGTCCCACACACTGTAACTATCAGAAAATCTATCTGAAAAGCAAAACTCCAAATCTCCTCTCATAGATACTTCCTCTCTAAATCACTGATACTTGAAAAAAAAAATACATCACTCATACCTGGAAATAGGCAATTAAATTGCAAGTCTTGGTGAGATGGCAGCCTCCTAGACATTCCAGGTCCTGCTTTTTGAAAAGTTATTAAAACACCCATGAATGACTATGAACCAGACAATATAAAGTAGGTTCAGTGTGGCAAGGGCAGCTCAGGATTTGGGAGAGATGGGAACATGGGACACCAAATAAAACTCTGGTAGATAAAAAGCTTGAGTGTGTCATTATAAATGAATGAAACTTGGGGATAAACTTCTTCTTAGAAGCTATGAAGCTCAGTGAGAAGGGGCACAGAGCAATTCATCGTTTCAGGGGATTTTCCATTGGAACAACTGGGAAAAGAACAGTACTCTGATGATTCACTTGGCTCTACCATCAACTTTGTTTTTTATTTCCCCTTCTTCTAAAAAGTAGAGTGACCCTGGGGGGGGGGGGGAAGATGGGTCTCCAGACTTGAGATTCACTTCTCATTTTGCAGCAAGTAAATCATGATTTTACCAATTCTTTGTTTTTCTTTACCAGCAAGATACTAGGATGACTGCAGCCCTGCCCAAGCTGGATCTCCATGTGATACCTGTTTGGCAAAAAGGCATCACAGGCAAAGGAGTTGTTATCACAGTACTGGACGATGGCTTGGAGTGGAATCACACAGACATCTATGAAAATTATGTGAGTCTGGGCCCTCCCATGACTACAACTTAGGGAGATGTCTACAAAGACATATTGTTAAGGCTTTCCTTTTCTCAAGTGGAAGACTGCTCTGATGTTGGCCCCGGGAATAATGGGCCACGGTTTTGCTCTTTCTCTTACCCTCCTGCCAGCACATAAGAACTTTTTTTGTATCAGTGGGCACTGAAAGAATTCAGTGGAGCCAAGGATTTTACAAAAGCATGTGTGTTGAGGAAGGGGGGAGGCATCTATACCAGCTAAATTATTAAAAGCCATTCAGACTCGACATCACTCAGTATTTGGGGGCATTAAAGCAATCAAATCAAGAATAATGCCTGAGCTCATTTTCATAGTCTTCTTCCTCACATCCTTTATAGGTGAATATCTCTGACATTGTGAAATTATGTGAATGAGAGTCCTTCCATGCAAATTCAAAATGTACACACATAGTGTAAAAATGGCAAGCTGAGAAAAGAAATGTTTATTATGAATGGAAAATAAGTAAATGAAAACTACTTAATTGTCTGTTAAGTACTACATGATATCTTAGGCCTTAAGATCAGTGTTTCATCTTTAAGATCATCCCTTGTTTTGTCATCCTTTCCATTCCTTCAAAATTCTCCCGCTAGAGAGCAAAAGATAGGGGAAGAAAAAGGAGAGATAGAAAGATTAGTAGAAAGTAGGAGTTATTGAAAGATACAGAAAATGTAGAGAAGAGACCATACTGGTAACAAAACTCCTACGTGGGAGATGTGTAAGTATAACAATCTGTTTGGAAAAGGAGGTGGGACCTAGGAGCTTGTGTTCAATTTCAAGCACACTGTCTTTAATTAAATTACATGTTTATTTCGTGTAACTGGGAAGGCTGAAGGAGATCACTGTGGACCTGAGCCCCACCCCACAGTCACCTATTTGCACCCATAATCGTAAGAGAGATGAGTGTCCAAGTGTAGCTAACTAGCTCTAGAGCTTAGGTAAGTCATTCAACCTCTCTGGGTCTCAGTTTTCTCATTTAAAAAATGAGGTGGTCGAACTAAGTAAACTCTGATTCCTTCTGGTTCCAGTATCCTATGAGCTTCAGAGAGTTATACAGGTTTGGTAACATTTACTGAGAATTGGATGCTTGCTCACTTTCCTACGTACATCATTTATGCCTGGTTTATGGGTATAATAAATGATCAGCCACTGGGCCAGAAACTCTGAAATGCAGACTTCTGAGCTATCAGCCAGGATGGAGGGGGTAGGGGCAGAAGGCTTGGGAAGTGCTACTTTTTTTTTTTTTTTTAATGATGCTACAGGGTTATTTCTATTGTCTCTTTAGGATCCAGAGGCTAGTTATGATTTTAACGATAATGACCATGATCCATTTCCCCGTTATGATCCCACAAATGAGAACAAGTGAGTAAATGTGGATGGGGGGGGGGAATATGTACTTTAAAATGCTTTTATCTTATTTGAGAAAATTACACTATAAATATGATCCACATTTCAGCTCTCAGAAAAGTTTTCATGCACACCATCCACACCACAATATTTTGTTGCTTTTAAAGCAGAAACCAATGCTTCTATTTTTGTATTTCTTTTGGCTTATGGGGTCATATTTTAATTAAGCTTTCTTTCTATGTTATGAAATGCTCCCTTCAAATGGTACTGAATAGTTATAGCTTTAGAAAGAATGTTTGGGTCATAAAGAGTAAAATCCTCCAGACCATCTTCTCCAACCCCAATTCGTCTATGAATCCTTTCCTATTAGCAACATATTTGATGTTAGTTGTGGAAATAAAAAGAGAGGACAAAGATAACAAATCCCCATGACTTCTTTTGGTGGCCACAACCTTGCTCACCAGTTCCCTCAGCAAAGTATGGCCAGATACCAGGCAACAGAGATGTACTCTGAGGCCTGGCCCTCAAATCCATCACATTTTTCTGGGGGCATTGGACGAGTCTGTAGTCTCTCCCAGAGTTTCTGCTGGGTATTGTAAAGCTAAAGGGAAGAGAAAAAGAGTATCTTCTGACTCCTAAAATAATTCTCCCTAGCAACCACAATGTGATGAGGGAGGCCAAGAGCCAGAACTGACAAAGCAAGAGGCCAAATAAAGAGCCAGAGCCAAGAGACTTCTTAACCTTTTTTCCTAGCTGCAAAGAAACTTCACCCTCTAGCCACATGGCCTCAAGTGTCCATACCCATGTCAGAAGTCTTCTTTTGCAACATCTCTCATAACTTCAAGAAGACTTCCATACTTTCTTCTTCATTTGCTCCACCCAGAAGAGATTTGTGCCAAAATAGATCAAAGCCAAGGCAAAATTAGGGTTTGTTGCTACGATTGGAATGGAAAGATTCTACATAAAGGGGTTAATTTTCTCTCTGTGTGGCTTTTTCTCTCTTGGACTATTACCCAACTTGGGTCATTTGAATTCTCCCTCTCTTGCTCTCTTTCTCCCTCTTTCCCTCTTCCTTTCTCTCTTATTCTCACTCAGAATTCCCATGTGGCTGGTGCAGTAATGTTGACCTAAAGTTGTTTCTTTGGACAGGTCCCCTCTCCAGAAGGCCAACAAACACCAGGAAGAGAGCTGAGGCTCATGCACTTAGCCTCAACCTCTGGGTGTATATTTCCTCCTTGGGGAGAAGGGGAGGCTTGGGGATGGTTCCAAGATACTGCTTCTTTCAGTACCATTTACTTCTAGGGTTTATTTCTTAAAGGGGTTAACTACAAACAATGCCTAGAAGTTAGAATTTTCCAGTAACAGTACAACGAGAACCACCAGGGGGTGCCCTTGGAGGAGAGTTAGATATCTCAGGAACTTAGGATAGGAGCCCCAGACAAATTTTCAGCCATATTTCTAAGTCAAGGCAGTGCAGGGCCAGGAGGAATATGTGCTCTTTTGGACCATGACCTTGTAATGTTAGCCTGGCTGGTAGTCATGGTTTTGCCAATTATCAGTAGAGAAGGTGACCTTGAGGAAATCACTTACCTCTCTCTGCCTCTATTTTTCATTTTGTCTCTTAAAATGGGTGATAATGCACTTGCTCTCTACCCTCCTAAACGGAACTTCCTAAGGAAATGGGCAATAAGTTCTTGGACAAAAGGGGCACTTTATTCTAAGAAGTTAGAATAAAGTAAAAATGACAACTGTCATTCCACCTCCTTGGTCAAGACCAAAAGAGAAATCTGCTCTCAGCCACATGGGTGCAGCTGAGGAGACTGTTAGCTGGAGGTGCTAGCCTTCTTCCTAGGCAGTGTCCTCTAGGTCTGGCCCCAGGATCCAATGTGGATGATAAATTGTGTGGTGGCTGCTTGATAGCCAAATACTTGGTAAAATGATATTCTCTAGAGTTTCTCTACTCAAGAGAAGGGGGAACTCAGATTTCCCTTTTTGTTCCCCCCAAAAGGAGGAGTCTTATATCCAGTATTCAAAAGACTGGATAGCCAATTCAACATTTTCCCCAATTCACAGAGCTCCAAAGCCTTCAAAGAAGTAGCCTATATAATGGTACTTATTTTGTGCCTGAAAACTCTGAGTTTCCAGAGCATAGCCTGCCATGGACCTCCCACATAGTGTAGAGTTAACGTGACACAGCCAAACAGCTAAGAGTATAGGCTTTGCAGCTAGATTTAGATTAAATATTAGCTCTGCCACTTAATAGCTGGGTGACCTTGATCAAATTATTTAACTGCTTTTGTGCCTCAGTTTTATCATCTATTAAAAAGGAATAATAATAGTAGATACTTCGTTGGGTTATTACGGGGATTAAATGAGTTTATATGTAATATATGTAATTGGCTTGTATAGTGTCTGCAATGTATTTGCTATGATGATGACCATCATCATCATCAAGCCTTCACATTTAGCAACTAAGATAGATCTACTTTCAGTAAAAAATCAACATGACAAGAATAATACTCTGAGAGGAGCAGAGACAGAGACAAGTCAATTTTCTGAGCCAATTCAGAATCTGCTGTTTGAAAATTACACAATAAGTAACTACCTCTCAGGGTCCTCTTGACTATCAACCAAAAAGGTAGCATCCCTATCATTTATCAAAAGGTATAATAAAAAATAGAGTTGCCCTTCTAGCATGTTGTCAGAAATAAATCCCTTAGGTTTAGAAAATGAATGGCTCCATTTCGTCTTGGACTTTATAGCAGTTAGAGACCTATTATCTCCCAATTCCAAGGGCATTATCTCCCCAAACTATCTGTGTTGCTTCTGTTCGTTATTACTATGTAAATGAGATTAATAGAAGCTTCATTTGAATTCTCCTCTGCAAATCAAAAGAGGAATCACTAAATAATAAAATCTCAAAAGAGCAGGTAACTCTTACTATTAAGCTGGCATGAATCTATATTCAGAATTTCAATACCGATTACAGATTATTTTTCTAGTTAAATAACATGTGTGAAAAGGGTATTTTAACTAGGATAATGGTAGTCTTTAAACTATCTTGTGGAATAATTTTTTAAAAATCAATCTGTTTAAATGCCAGTTACTACCATTGTTCTAAGATAATAAAGGGTTCTTTTATCTCAGAGACTAATTTAAAGAAAGAAAAAAAGCTGCAGGTCTACAAAGAATGACATAGTACCACTTTGATAAAGCCTTCCGTTTTTCTCAAGGTGTGGAGGTGGGAAGTGAGGGTAAGAGAAGGGAAAAATATCAATCTTTTTTGTACCGTGATTCTACTGCACCCTTAAAGAAAATAATTTTCAGTATGTAAAGAGAGAGAAATCATAGGCGGTGTCACATTGCATCATTCTTAGGACAGAGGTGCTGTGCTGGGAATGTCTGCCAACAGTTTGATTCTATTGGCTCAAGCTGGAGATTCTGCTATCCTGGCCCTATCTCCTGTCCTGTGTACATGGAAATACAGGTGGTGGTGACTTCTAGGAACACACTTTCCAGAGCGGGACAACTCAGTTTCTCCTTCTACAAAAGCAAAGAGAGTTAATCCATCAAGGAAGCATAAGTTTCTTTTTACGTGTTCGATGTGCACACAATTCTCAGAGAATGGATGTGTTGGTCAGGGCAGCTTCGGTTGCCAGTGAGAGAATCCTAATTCAAAGATGAAGTAAAATGGGGATAAAAAAAAAAATCACCCAAGGGATGGTCTAGCTTCAGGCATTCCAAGATCCAGGAGCTCAAATAATATGCTCTTAGGACCCCAATCACTGTCTCCATCTCTTAGCTACTTGCCTCCAGTTAGCTTCATTCTCAAAAAAAAAAAAAAAAAGAAAAAAAAATCTTGCCTGGCAGCAAGATCCACATGGCTCATGGAACTTAAAGCTGTAGCTTCTAGAGAGAGAATAGGATTCTCTTCCCCAGAATATGCCACAATCCTTGAAAGCTGTCTGGGAAGAAGAGGCTCATGATAGACTCACAAGGAGTGAGGGAAAGCTACCTCCCTAAAGGAGAAAATGCTAGGAGAAAAAAAAAAGAAGCAGCAGATGTCTGCTGCATTAGGAAAGACTTTGAATTAAAGATAATTATATTGTTCTGACTTAGGATTCCTCTCCAGTACTAACATGAAAAAACAGAAACATCCTTTAGTAAAAAGAGACCAAGAAATCATCTTTGGTACTTTCGGGAAAAAAAAGAGAGAGAGAGAAGTGAAAAAGAATTATTTTGGATAGTCAATTTAGCATTTGTATATTCCCTGCTGGGCTAAATTAATAGATGTCCAGTGTAGTGATGTCTAAAACTAGGTGGCTGACAGTGTTGCTCAGAACTAACTCTTCCCCTCTTTCCTATGTCAGCTCCTCCAAAACACCAACAAGCCTCTCCACGGCTCTCAGGGGCTTCCACAGTGGAATGAAGTCATGAAATAAATTCACATTAAAGTTCTCTTGGCTTATTGACCCTCCTAAGGTCGGGGGTGGGGGTGGGGGTAGGAAAAGATTATTATCCTCAGATTTTCAGAATTGATGCTTGAATGGTGGACTCTGCTCTGTTTTAGAGATGGACTTTTCCCTCCAGATACTCTGAAATCATCAATTACCCTCTTTGCCTGATGGCAAAACCAGTCTTGTTCAGACTTCTGGCTCCAGTCAGAGTTGCAGGACGACCCTGGTTTCCCAGTTAACCAGCTAAAATCTCAAACTCTCCTTGGTACCAGAAAACCCTCAGTTCCTTTAGTTTGGTGGAGGATGGTTAGAGGAGGGGAAGACGGCTTGAGAGGAGAATTCTGCTCTACTTATCCTACTAGGATTGGTCCAGGATAACCTAATCCAAGGAAGTCACTAGACAGGGAGTGAGGAGCAACTTCACCAAAACGTATGGAGCAGACGTCATTTCTTTGAGACGGCTTCGGAAAGTGTCAGAGCTGCTCATGACAGTATCCATAGCTAACACCTCCCGAGTTCTATCATTATACCAGCCGCCATTCTAAGTGCCCTACATGCAATATCTCATATGTTGCCACAAAACCCTTGAGGACAGATAACTTACCCAGCGTCACACCACTAGTCAGTGGCAGAAGCTGGAAAGTGAATCACATACTTTGGCTCCAATACCTGTATCATCTGACACCTACACTTCATCTAATACTGATGGGCAGGGAACCGGCAGCAAGGCTGACAAAAAGTTGGTGTGGCCACGTACCAAGGATTCATGTGCAAATGACAGCTTGCCCTCATTTATGTTTTATAATTCCTATTTTTAATCTTCAGACATGGGACCAGATGTGCAGGAGAAATTGCCATGCAAGCAAATAATCACAAGTGTGGGGTCGGAGTTGCATACAATTCCAAAGTTGGAGGTAAAGCAGAGGGTTGCTCCTAGAGTTGTGAACTTTGAGTCTTGCATCACCTGGTGTAAATAAGGGGGGAAGGGGGCTTTCAACAACCAGAGGAAGAAATGAATTCCATGTAAAATATGCTTCAGGATTTAAGTGTGATTTGCAAACAAATCAATAGGTCTGGATTCCTAAAAAATGATAGCTGAATATAGCCTACACATCTTTGTGGGGAGAAAAATGGAAATGTTGAAAAGCTTTTGAACCAAAGCTAATTTTCTCTGTGTGCTAATTTACAAGGGTTTATTATTGAGTGCTTGCTAAGGGAACAGAAGGAGGAGGTAAATTTAGGCAAAGACTTTCCCTGCCTCTCAATTCTGTCATTCTTCATTTCATAGCAAATAACTGTCTTAAGAAAATAAAAGAATACATACCGGTTACGTGAAGAAGCCAAAGGTTATCTTTGACAGCACAGATTTAGAATCTGTGTCCTTGTGGGGAAACATACTAAGTTCCATTGGGGCAATGTAATAGAGGAATTATTTACAAGACTTAAGGGACATTATCACTATATTGTACACCTGAAACTAATATAACACTGTATGTTAACTAACTGGAATTAAAATAAAAACTTAAAAAAAAAAAGAGTAAAGGGAAACCAATAAGGGGTAACAAATGAAGACAGATGTTATCACCTTTAGGCCTAAAGGAGCAAGGGGAAGGAGAGGTCAGTGGCAACTGGAGAAAGTTGGGGCCATAGGAGAGAACCACTGGACAGGAGCTGTGGCCCTGAGTGCAACAACAGGGCTTCTTCTAGGCAAGGAGGATCCCAGGGAATGAGTACCTCGCTCTCCCTCATCCCCCAGCCTCCTGCTGCTGTCTTCCCGCTGACTGATGCCAGTGGGAAGGCAAGAGAACCCAATGATGCAGTCCACGTTCCTGTGAGGATGGGTGGACGGTGGACTGGCAGGAGCTCACAGAGAATATAATCATTGTCTCTCCTCTTTTCACTATCCCTACCTTGGGCTTTCACATTTAGGCTAGCAACTTTGAGTTTAGTTTGTTTTCCAAGCTACAATAGAAAAGATCATCTGTAGAATATGCCAATGACAGTAAAGCTCCTTTAAACTCTGCATAAGTATACCTTGAATTTGATTATGACTTCCTTTTAAGAAATCAAATGAACACGCATTGTGGCACATATAATGAATCTCTCCCTAATTCAGCACACTATTACATTTTGTGTCATTCCTGATCCCTCTGATACCAGCATTGTCAAAATGCTGTGTGATCCCCCCCCCCTTTTTTTAAGTGCTGTGTTAATTTTTAAAAAATGAAGCCAGAGCACAAATCAGGTAATCACCTAGAGAAATACTTCCCTTTTTAAGGCATGATGAACTATCTAGCTATAGTTTGTGAGAGAATCTTCTGATCCCTTCATTTTATAGAGGAGTAATCAGAAGGAAGATTCTCAAGGTAATAGCTAGTTTGTGGCAGTGCAAAACTAAAACGCAAGACTTCTGATTCCAAGTCTACTGAGATTTTTTTCATTATTCCACCCTTTGATGATCTAGCCCCAAATGCATTTTTAAATAATACTTTTCACTTAGTAGGCACCACTGACTCTACAACACATTATAGGTGGTGTACTCTGTAAGTTAACAGGTTGGATTTGGGTGCTACATTTCTGGGATTCAAGTCCCACCTCCCCAGTTTCAAGTTGTGTGACCCTGAGCAAGTCTTTGTCCCTCTCTGGACTTATAGTCCACCTGTAAAATGGGGAAAATTATGGCACCCATCTCAAATGGTTGTCCTAAAGATAGAGGAATCCATATGTTTAAGGCCTCAGCATGGTAGCTGCATATAGTATATCCTCAAGGCACATCAGCTGCTATTATCCCCATTTTAAAAATTGAAGAAACTGAGGCACAAGAGGTTAAGTGGCTTGCCCAAGATCACACAGCTAGTAAGTGGAGCTGGGATTTTTTCTTTTTTCCAAAATAAATTTTTAACCAGTTTTGTTTTAATCAATATGACTTCTGCTAATTATGTTAATTGCCTGTTCTTTTACCTATGCTCCATAGTAAATAATAGCATGCAAATATAAGGCTGTGCACTCTACTACATGATCAGCCTGAAGCCAGGAATAACCCGGTAGTTGCCTGTATCTGTCTAAATTGCTTTTGCCTTCCTGGCTCTTGAATACATGAGTCTGATGACAGGTGACAGCCTGTTAGAAAGTACAAAGAGCTACCACGTCTGCCTTCTCCTAATGAAAAATGATTCCCCCTCAGGAGCAAAATCCATGGCAATGATTTCATCCTTGAGATTATTTAGAAGAAAAGGAAGCATGTTCCTTGAAAATGTTTCTCAGCAAACACATAAAAGAATGGCCTCTGGGTTATTTTTAATCAGTGCTCAGAAACAAGAGTTCTTTCCCTATTTGTTAGTTTCCTTTTGTGGGTAGATCCTTTCAAGCTACACAGTGTCCCATACAGAATCCTTCGTAGGGCACAGGCTGGGCAACAGTCGTTCGTGGTATAGTCATGAACAGACAGGTCAAGGGAGGGCTGTTTGATGCCTCTTTCCAAAAGCTGTCCTGTCATTTTCAGGTTATTGGGGTGGCGAAGGGAGGGGAGACATTTTGTAATCAGTGAAGATCATGGTCCCTGCTTAGTGCATATAGTTATCTCTAGAGGGCAGATACCAAAGCTTATGGAGGCAGTGACTTGTATCTTCCTTCTGTGCTCATAGCAGCCTGATCACAGGCACTTGAGACCTCCAGTGGTTATCCTGTTTTTAACTCTTTTGAGAGTCTTCTATGAGTATTAAAAAAATGAAAGTAAAATGAATATTAAGAGCATTATACCATTCGACATGTACACACTGACATCCACTTACTTGTTTCTTGTGTGATTTACTGCTCAGGCATAAGAATGCTGGATGGCATTGTGACTGACGCTATTGAAGCCAGTTCAATTGGATTCAATCCCGGACATGTGGATATTTACAGTGCCAGCTGGGGCCCTAATGATGACGGGAAAACTGTGGAGGGGCCTGGCCGACTGGCCCAGAAGGCTTTTGAATATGGTGTCAAGCAGGTAAGACGCTTAACACAGACCCGCCTGAAATGAAACCTGACCATTTGGATATGAAGGAAAGGGAAGAACACTCAGCATATATGGAAAGAAATGGCTTTGAATTTCTTGTCGTTGCCTACAATTTGAAATACACTTAGAGAGCCAAATCATTCTTCGGAGGGACAGAAGTTAAGGGTTAAGAGAGTTTTCCCCATTTGGGTCTAACATTCAACAGAGATTCTTTATACTCTTAGAATATTTACTTTAAAAAAATACTCTGGAAATAAAATTTTTAAAAATTAAAAAATAAACACAAGTAAGTAAATCAGAAAATAAATAAATAAAATTAAGAAATACTCTGGATATGTCCTTTCTCATTTTCCTGCTGCTTTTGGATGTTTACACTAGGGACACTACTACCCAGACTTCTTTCAACTCTCTGGAAATGCATCCTAAAATATAGCTATGTGCTACTTCCCATTTTGTACGTGCCTGGTGCGGACTTGTGCCTTGCTGGTGTTGCTCTGTTTACTGCATTCTTAGCAGGATTCTAAGGCCTCGTTCTGCACAGGATCAAACAAAAGTAGAAACTCTGGAGAGCACAGATTGAGAAGTCATAGAAAGAGTAGCCTTGACGAGTTGCATTCAATTGAAGAGTCCCTTTTAATGCAGCTGCAAAACAGATCTGAATAATGCCTGATTTTGTCAATCAGTCAGCCAGAAGATGCAAGCAGGATGAAAGAGAGGAAGTTCAAAGATTCAAACACGGTGACATAAGCCAAGGGAAGAGTGCAAAAATATGAGTGAGTGCTAAAGGCCAGAGTATGAACCTGCACAGTAAGGAAAAGAAAGAAAAGCACTCACTCAGACCCATGCCAGGGAGGGCCCAGGGGAGGGAAGACCGGCAGAGTCGCAGCCCAGGGACTTCTCCTACGCAGTCTCCTGAGGCTTCCCACAGGGAGGCTGGAGGACCTAGAGTGGAAACGGACTCCAAATAACTCTCTCTGAGAACCTCATGCATGTATTTGTGGGGGATTTCACTGGGGTGTTCCAGTGATCCCAACAGATGACAGATGTGATGTAGTCTGGCTTTTCCTTTAGGGGAGACAAGGAAAGGGCTCCATCTTCGTGTGGGCTTCTGGGAACGGGGGGCGTCAGGGCGATAACTGTGACTGCGACGGCTACACGGACAGCATCTACACCATCTCCATCAGCAGCGCCTCGCAGCAAGGCCTGTCCCCCTGGTACGCCGAGAAGTGCTCCTCCACCCTGGCCACCTCGTACAGCAGCGGCGATTACACCGACCAGCGAATCGTACGTTGTCTTGTCTGGCTCCTCTGCTTAGGTAGGAGAGCGCAGCTTGCGTTCAGCAAGATCCTTTGGTCGGTACCTCTGGTCAAATTGATTTGCTTAAGCTTTAAGCTTGAGGACTCAATTGGAGAGACTCCCGCTGTACTCACCCGAAAGGCTGGCATCTAGTGGGAAGTCTTCTCTCTCAAGGATAATGACGCCTCTGCCAAGACGATGTTGCCTCTCTGTCATTTTTAAACTCAGCCCTGAGAAGCCACTAAGTTGTCATTACATACAGCCAAGAATCCAAATGTCTATTCTGCTAGTGTGATGCCTCCCTGAAAATAGCCTTAAAGGAGATTTCAGGGTTGCAGGGGCTTTCCCACCCTTGTACTTGGTGATCCTTTAATAGCAGGGATATTGTCTGACTTGCCCTTTAGCAGATGATAAAAATACAGAGCATACACTAGCTACATCTCCTAAGAATGGATGACCTGCAGGAAAATAACAGTCTAAATTTCCCCCAAGATGAACTTCTCAGCGTCTGAATAAACAGCTCGGGAAGGTTATATGCTCAGAGAGCATCTCTAGCCCACACTTGGCTGTGCCTTCACTTCTATGAGTCAGACTGCCAAGGGCAATTATTGGATTTCCCTTCAAGGGCACAGTGATGAAGGGCCATCCGGGGGCTCTGAGAGCAAAGAGAGGGACTTCTAATTCTAAAATGTATGGCCCCAAACTTAACTCCTGATGTCGAAAGAACCAGCCGGCTAAAGCCTGTACATTGTAATCTCAGTGGAATAATAGGTCATGATTCAATGAGAGTGTGGGTGAACCCCATAATAATTAGACATTGGAATGTGTGTAAAATTCCTATGAATGGCATCTCAAAGAAAATTGTCAGTACTCTTTTTTCATACAAGATCACTATTCTGGAACTCTGCCCATTTCTGCAACTCACTCTAGTTTAGATGGTAAAACCCTAGGCTCAACTTAAAAGCACTGGCCCCCTTCTCATGCCCAATTCAATTACTCAAATAATAGATGGTGATGTTCTCTCCAGGAATTGTTTACGACAGGAGTAGTTGTTAGCCTTTGAAAGAGGCGTATCAGACATGTGTCCCCCTTGTGTTCAGAGCCCCTGGGGGTGTCTAAAGTTGCTTTGCAGAAAATGGCCTGGTAGGCATTTCAGTCAGCATTGCACAGACTGGCCCTCAGCTGAGCTACTGCACTCTGAAGCCTGAGGAAGTTTCCATCTTCGTAAAGATCTCTCCTTAGGTAAGTCAGCCAGAGGAGCGACAGCTGGTGGATTCTATTTGAGACACTGGCAATAACATAGCCTTTGTCTTACGCAAACCCCATCCTCAGCTCAGTCAGCTCTGGGGGCTTACGTGCGTCAGTAGGGAAAAAGAGCAGCCTTGCTTCCTCAGCCCTCTAAGGAGCAGTGCCGCCATAACTTGTGAAATTCAGCGACTCCAAGTAGGAAGCCAAAGGAGGTGATAATAGAACAAATTATTTTTTTACACCTCCCTCCCACACATTGAAATCTCTAGCTAAAAATGATAATGTGGGAGCCCGGGTGGGTGTCTTGTTAGTAATCCTTTGGCCCGGTGACTTGCTCAACCAGCACCACTGTGGTCCTTAAGGCAGCCTGATTGGAAGTCTTTTTGGTTTCTTCCCTTCAGTCTTGGCAACCTATTCATTAAGCTAACATTAGCCCGGGTAATTCCTTACATGCAGTAATATTGTGTAAGAATGCTTTCACAGACAGGATCTCATTTCGACCTCAGAGTATGAGTCAGGAAATGTCAACCTCATTCTATAGATGGGGAAACCGAGTGACATGCCCATGGGACACATCTACTGAGTAGCAGTTTTACAATTTGAAACCAGATCAGAGTCTAGCACACTCTTTGGTTGAAAAACACCATTTTCACCGAAGTGCAAATATGCTAACTCAGGGCCATCAAATTATGTCAACAGTGAGTGCAAACTACACACTGAACACATTTTGTGCAAGTAGCTCAAGTGGCCCAAATCAGATGGTTTTCCATCCTTGTGCCGAAGAGAGTCAAATGTCAATTCTGAAGGCAAAAGGGAATTTTGCATGAGGCAGAATTTCTAAATATGCCAGACCACACACAATGGACCTGATGATTAATGGGCCAGCATGATTCACAGTGATTTTGAAACTGTCCCTTCTTCACAGACAGCGTTTCGTTTGGGAAACTCAGAAGAGAAAATATTCATAGTGGGAGTACTTCAGACCCAGAAAAGGCAGTCTGATGCCAGAATTATAGACAAGTTGCATATAGAGGAGCATGAACTAAAATATCAGCAGATGGCAAACATCCGCCTGTGGTTTAGAGGAGGAAGTAGGGAAGCGAATCAGCTGAGTTTCCTGATCATAGCAGATGCGGCCATAGGTAGGGTTAACCCCCAGGGAGAGGGGCACCCTCCTCACATGTTCTCCCGCATTTCTTTCCCTCCGGATGCTACCCAGACAAGTGCTGACCTGCACAATGACTGCACAGAGACCCACACGGGCACTTCGGCCTCGGCACCCCTGGCTGCTGGCATCTTCGCTCTAGCGCTGGAAGCAAAGTAAGGTCCAGGAAACTTGTAATCACCTTTGCTGCCTCTCCTTCTTCTTATTAACAACATATCTTGTTTTCTGAATTATGGTTACAATAGAAAACTTAGGAAACTATAAAAAATAATCATAAAAATAAGCTCTCTTCCTGTTAACATCCCAATGTAGATTTAACACACACATATCTTACAAAATTGGGACCTCCGCGTACACATAATTGCAATTTTTTAAAATCTACCCTATAATCTTTTAAGAGCACATTCTCATGGCTAAATCAATGTTCCTTGACCTTTACAAATTCATGCTTTCCTCCCAATTTCCCTCCCACTCAGCTGCAAGGTCTTTTCACTTCTGTTTCTTCCCACCAGGAGAGACTTGGTGCAGATAACTTCCTGTGGGTAGTATTGGGAACAACAAACTTATAGAACTTCCTTTTTTTTTTTTTCCAGATTATATAAGCCCAGTCCTAGAGCTGATCTAACATCTCAGAGGACATGAGAATTAAAAACAGAATTTTTATCTTTTTGTAGTATCTCATTATATAAATGCAAATTATATTAAAGTCATTGAGTTATGTTTAGATACCCTCTTTCATCCATAAATGTTGGTAATATCCTCAGGACAAACACCCCTGATTAGAATTTCTGGGTCAAAGGGTGTGCATGTTTTAATGATTTTGGTACACATTGACAAGTTACTGTTCAGGAAGATTGTATCATTTTATTTTCCCACTAACTCTGTATGTGTAAAAGCGCCAGTTTCCTTACCAAAGTTACTTTTATCATCTTTTAAATGTTTGCTATTTTGATAGGAGAAAATGGTATCTCAACTTTATATGCTTTCATTTCACTAGCAATGAAGCTCAGTATCTTATATTCTTTGGCCATTTGTCATCTGTGATTGCTCGTTTATGACCTTGATTTTGTTTTATGGCCTTAGCTTCAAGAAGTTATTAATGCTTGGTTAGTTTGACATTTACCTTTTAATTTTATTTATAAGTAATTTTTATTGCAATGAAGTTAGTATGTGTACAGTTATATTTGTCTGTCCTTTTAAGGCATTTTCCTTTGCTTTCATGCTCAGAAAAATATTTACAACCCCAAATTCGATAAACATTTATTGATATGCCTTTTATTATGGTCCCTTTACCATATATAAGTTTAAATTCCCCTCGAATTTTAGTGTGTGATGTTAAAAAGGGATTTAACAGTATATTTAACAGTATTTTGTTCTTCATGTTGGTTACGCAATAGTCCACCTCTTAATACAGAGGGAAAACAATCTAACTGATGCACACTGTGTACCCACAGCTTTTTATTTGTCCTTGTTTCTGCTTTCTGGTGGTGAGAACACTTTAAACATATAGTCAGATGCTATGGTTGTATGATAGAGGAAGTGGTGAAATTTCTAAGTTACTATTATCCTTCCTAATAAGAAGGTTATCCTAGAAGAATATCTATATTCTCTAGAGAGAGAACAAAGCATTCTCCTCATGTAATATTCAGTAGACAAGGTTCATAATAGCAGAAAAATAGAATACCTTAGCCTCTGCCATAGCTGGAAAACCCCCGAAGTTGCTAAGTCTTTGTTCTGGAGAGTCCAACATAGATCCAAGAGCCCTGGGGCCACCTGTGGAGTTATAGTTTTGTCCTGGTATCTCAGCTATGAGATGGCCACAGTGGCTAAGAAAGACAGGCCTAGCAAGGTTTGTACCAAGAATTCACCCACTTGGAGGGGCTGGGAAGATGTCTGGTAAGGGAAGAGCAAATCCAGGGGCTCAGTCAGAAACAGGGACACTGGAAGCTCTGGGGCCCAGCAGAAGAGCTAAGTTCAGAATGTGAGTTTATTTGTAACAGGAAGGGAATGGACAGGGGGCAGAGTCTATGAACACAAGGGAAAATGGCATCAGCAGATCCTTGAATTTGGATTCAGCGAAAAATAATCTAAGCACTCAAAAGTGCAAGGAACACATGGCTTCAAGTTCTAGGCATATCACTAGCTATGTGACCTTAGGCAAGTTAATCTCCAGTTGAGGGCTTAATTTACCATCTAGAAAATGGAGGGGTCGAATCATACCATTTTTTTCAAACCTCTTTCCTTTATAAGATTCTCTGATTTGAAATTGAAGGTATCAGCAAATAAAGATCATCCAACATGAATTGTTGAGTTTGGTGGTGAAAAGTCCAGAGTAGAAGAAAATAAGTTTCAATGAAGGCAAGCAGTTTCACAGAGGTGGTAAAATAGTCTTAGGATATTTATGATTTGAGGATATAAGCTATTAGTTCCAAGGAGCTATTAAAAAAAAAATCCTTAAAATTTTAAGTCTTCTCTACCCAACACCTATCAGATGCATGTAAATGTAACTAGCCAGGCCTAAGCCATCCTTGTCTAGTGACCAGTATAATAGAAACACCCATCTCACTGAACAGATATAATATTAATTTCATGTAAGAACCGAAAAATTTAAAATTGTAACCTCTGATTTCTAAAATTTCAAACTTTTTTCTGTGCAAGGAGAACATGATCTAAGAATCATCTAGCCTCATTAACTTCAGTTAATTTTTAATAGGTTAGTTTTAAAGCAGGAGCTTCATGGATTGCTCTGAAATAACATGGATGAGTTTCCAGCAGTTCATGAACTTCTTTGAAACTAGATGCAGAATTGCTTGTGTGTATATGACATTTTTCTGAAGGAATGGCTTGTAGGGTCTATCAGATTCTCACACTGTTCATGATTTAAGAGAGATTAAGAATCCATTATCTCCCTGGTGCATATAATAAGAATTTAATTCCTTTCTTTTGGATTCAATCATCAGTAAGATAGACATAATCTAGCTTACATTTTATATACTTCATGCCAAAGTACAGGGAAATTCTTGAAGTGTCCGTTCTCAAATAGATGGTTTTCTGAACTCTATTCAATTGTCTATACGGAGATGATTATTTCAGAAACTCTGAATGCCAGTATTTCTAGAAGTGCCCCTAGATAATCAAGATCGGGAGAAATAATTTAACCAAGTGCTGCTAAAGGAACAACTATGGATACTGAAGAACAATGGTGAGCTAAATTTATCAAGAATAATAACATTAGGATTTGTCAGGTTCTTCCTATGGGCCGGACACTGCGCTAACCTCTTTGTGTGCAATACGAATTCAAACCCTTACAACAGCCTTGTGAAAAAGAAATTATTAGTCGCATTTTATAAAAGAAGAAACTGAGGCTTAGAGAGTTGAGGAATGTAACCAAGAGCCCGCAAAAAGATGCAAGTTCAGGCCATCTCAAACCCGAGCCATGAACTACTGTCCCACACTGCCTCCCACAGCCCTGCAAGGGAGAGGAGATGCTCAATGGCAGTCTGCCATCCCCTCAGAGAAAGGGGCGTTAAGAAGACTGATACTGATCAAGGACCGCCATAACTCACGTGCTCCTGAGTTTCTCATAAATGGATCCTTGTCACAAGCAGATTACTTATTATGCTACATTAAAGAAGACATAGCTGGGGCGCCTGGGTGGCTCAGTCGGTTAAGCGACTGCCTTCGGCTCAGGTCATGATCCCGGGGTCCCGGGATCGAGTCCCGCATCGGGCTCCCTGCTCGGCGGGGAGTCTGCTTCTCCCTCTGGCCCTCCCCCTCCCCTCATATGCTTGCTCTCTCTCATTCTCTCTCTCTCAAATAAATAAATAAATAAATTTTTTTTAAAAAAAAAAGAAGAAGACATAGCTGGAATGCTGGGGAATGGGAAGAGGAGAAGGAAGGAGAAAGAATGGTTCCTGGCTCAAATATGTGTAGAGGAGTACTTTCCCTTCCTGGAGGAGTGCTTCTTGAACACCAGCATAATCAATCACCTTAGGAGTTTAATTAGTAGACAGACTCCTAAATCCTAATGCCAGCCACTCAGATTCCTAAGTATCATATGTGGCCTAGAAATCCCTGTTTTTAACAAGTATCCCAGCCAGTTTTAATGCTGGTAGTACCTTCACTAAATTTCGAGAAACAGCTGTAAGAAGTTTTCCTATAATCTCATCCAGCTGTGGTTGTAAAGATGCTCGATAAGGTACTGAATAGGTGTATTATATATATATTTATAGATATATACAATGAGAGACAGGAATTCCTTGGACTAATGCCTCTGGCACCATTATTGTTAAGCAGTCAGTATACCTAAGAAAGATAGCAGGCAATAACCCCAGTCTTCTGAAGAGAGCAAAGGAATCAGAATAATTTTTAATAGAGAACAAAAATTCTGAAGTAAAACATTGAATCCCTTTACACCTGTGGAGGTATTAAACATACAGATGAACCAATCTTCTGTCTTCATGAAAGGCTAGAGGAAGGGAAATAGGATTTCAATGCTGCATAAAACCTTTGGATAAAGCACATCAAAGAAATCCTTGACTCAGAATTGTGCAATGTTGGAAAGTCTCCAGGTTAGAAAATCTTTAATATCTAGGCGTACTTACATGTATTTAGAGGCTGAACCAGGTAGCAAGATTTTTCACATTAGAATTTTGTCTCCAGATTACTTTACCTACACTAATTAGAAGCAATGCTTAATTTCAATGTTTAATTCCATAACCCTTATTTTCTATAAACATATCCTTGATTAGCAACCTAATGCAGTTTTTAAAAATTTAATTATTGTGGATGCTGTTGAGCACTAATTAACAAAGGAAGGCTGTCAGGAATCAGATGCACTATTGTTAGCAACTCCTTTTCATTTCTGAAAAGCAATCACACAAATGAAGAATAACTCTGTTAGGAAAACAAGCTTAATTTTCCTAATTGCATGACAGTGAAGCTCCCTTGAATATTTTACAAAGAATAGGTAAAAGAAAATAAAAATAATAAAACCTGCAACTAAATATAAAATAAATGTTCTGCTATAGAAAGTCTATGCTTTGTGTTTGATTATTATAACCCTGCCTTCCTTATACCTCCCTAGTACACTTCCTCTTCCCAACTTCCATATACATACCTGCTTGCACTGATGGTCCAAATGGGAAATTGATGTGTTTCCCATTGACCACATTGATAAGAGGCTTTTAGATAAAACTTCCTTTAAAAAAACTGGAAGGAAGCAAGAATTTTAATAAGATGCTTCATAGAACAGAATTAGTTTCTGCATTGAGAAAATAGCCACTTCTGCTAAGCTAGTTAATTATTCCTTAATGTGGGTTGGCCAACATGGAAACACAATCTAAATGAAGTATTTATGATATTGGACAGATAGGAGGTCTGAATTGTAAAGAATTATGAAGATGATCATACTCAACCCTCTCGTCTTACAGAGGAGTCACCTCAGGCCCAGGGAAATGAAGTGACTTGCTGAAGATCACATAGGTCTTTGGTAGGAAATTGTTTGATGTGCTTTCTGTTACTCCCTATTCTGACCTCATGATTTGAAATAACTTCTAATTGTCTGAATTGGTTATATGCCTGTGGGATTTTAACCAAGAACCAGACTCCTCAATGTTTAAGAATGTATGCTGCCTCTTTCTTGTCACTAGGGGATTGCTTAACCAGTACATTTTGGGCTCTGGGGAAAGATAGCATATTGAGCCAGATTCCCCTGATGGTTGTTACACGACTTAGTTCTAAGATGGAAAACCTAAAGACTACACACTTGGGTATTTATTTGTTAAATAACACTTGATTGGCTTGATAGAAACAACACAGGTCTCAAAGCTAAGGAAAAACTTGTGATCTTGGAAGAATCTAATGACTAATAGCAGTAAGTTTTTAAAATTATTGGGGCCACCTAACACTTAGGCACATTCAATCATTCAACCAACCAATGTTTAATTCAGCATATACCCTAGGCCTGGCATTCTTCTGAATGGTACACATTAGAGAATTAGATAGATAAAAATCCCAGCCCTTCTTACAGCTATTTCTAACAAGGGAGACAGACATTAATAATATACAGAACAAATGAGTTGCACAGTATGTTAGAAGGTGGTAAGTACTATAAAAGAAAAAAAGAACCAGGATAAGGGAGCTCAGGAGTTTGTGAGGAGAATTGAAATTTTAAATAGAGTGATCTGGGAAGGCTGCATCTTCATTTTAATGGACCCAACATTCCCAAGTATGTCTGATGTATCTTACAATGCTGATAAATTAATCTTACCAAGACTTCTGATTATACCATTTCCTTGCTCAAAAATCCTTGATTCCCCATTGCCCAGGGAATAAAGTATAAGCTCCTTTTCCTGGCGTGCAAGGTCTTCACTATCTGGCTCAGTACTCTATCAAACTCTTCCCTGCTCCCACCAACCAGACTACTCACTGTACTCTGGCCACAGCCTGCACTTTCTGCCTTGTAGGTTTTGTTTTCTTGCCCCATCCCTTTTCCATCTCTCCACTCCCTGACATTCTACCCAGTCTTCAAAATTCAGACAGAACACTTCCTTCCAGCAAAGCTTTCCCAGATCTTCCATCCCCAGAGTTCTTCCTCCTCTAATTCCTGTAATACATGACTCCATGAATACTGCATTCAGTGGATACATTAGAGTTATACAAAGACTTAGTCCTTTGCTGGATTGTAATCTTCCTAAACACAGGAACCACCTCCTTCGATATCCTTAAAGTATTCAGCATAGTACCTTGCAAGAGTGATCTCAAGTAGCTAAGAGTTTCTTGACAATTTGTTTGTTTTAAATTTTAATTCCAGTATAGTTAACATACAGTGTTATATGAGTTTCAGGTGTGAAATACAGTGATTCGACAGTTCTATGTATTACTCAGTGCTCATCAAGATAAGTATACTCTTAATTTTGATATATAAGGAAAAGAGGCAAAAGTATTTAAGGATAGGTAACCAGACTGTGTCTTTAAAATCTGACTCTTCCTAAGAAAAATTCAAGGCCTCATCAGGGTACATAATGTTGAAAGTGTCAAGGCTGTTAATAGACAGCAGAAGACTGAAGACATAAAGGAAGTGTTGTCATTTAAAATTTTTGTTCCAGGGGCGCCTGGGTGGCTCAGTTGGTTAAGCGACTGCCTTCGGCTCAGGTCATGATCCTGGAGTCCCGGGATCGAGTCCCGCATCGGGCTCCCTGCTCGGCGAGGAGCCTGCTTCTCTCTCTGACCTTCCCCCCTCTCATGTACTCTCTCTCATTCTCGCTCTCTCAAATAAATAAATAAAATCTTAAAAAAAAAATAAAATAAAATAAAATTTTTGTTCCACTTAAATTTAAGTAATTAAAAATCAGGGATCAAATCCCACATTTCTACTATATTAAAGACCAAATTTTACTCATAGTAGGAGCTTAACTTAGATGGGAGAAGTTTTCAGTACTGTATTTTAAATTCTGAATGAAAAGACATTCCAAAAGAAATACATACCAGAATTACGTAAGTATACTTGCAAAAGGCACTTCATAATCTGCAAATAGAAGATGCTTGTTTTTAACACTTACTTTTATAAGGAAACATAATTTTATTCCTGAAAAATATTCTGGGTCACTTCTCCTCCAGTCCAAATCTTACCTGGCGAGACATGCAACACTTGGTTGTCTGGACCTCTGAGTATGACCCACTGGCCAATAACCCTGGGTGGAAAAAGAATGGAGCAGGCTTGATGGTGAATAGTCGATTTGGATTTGGGTTGCTAAATGCCAAAGCTCTGGTGGATTTAGCTGATCCCAGGACCTGGACCAGTGTGCCTGAAAAGAAAGAGTGTATGGTAAAGGACAATGACTTTGAGCCCAGGTAAGTGTCTTTAGGAATTTTAAAGAAATGTGTGCCCATGGCAATATTTGATTATAACGTTTGTCACTCTGCCTAATTTTTTTCTCACCTACCCTTCTGAAGTAGATGGAGATAGCATTTGCCATAGTTCCCTGTGGGTCCATGGGAATCACTGAGAGATGGGAAATCTGCAAATCATATTAGCATATTTCCATTTTCCATTTCCTGGCCTATCTACTTTCAGTTCAAGATGTATCATTGTTTTATATATTACTAAGAAAAATCACTGCCAATTAAACTATTACCAGTGATCAGTTTTAAGATTAATCCCAAATTCAAAGATGTTATGGTAATTTTTTCAAAAAATGCATCTTAGAATTGATTAAATGTAGTACTTGTCAACCAGTATTATCCAAAACCTATTTCCAGAAGAGCCTCACTTCATGCCACAGTACTGTGTGATTCATGATTTCTCTTTTGTGAAGGATCCTCTATCATACTGCTTTTACAGAGACTATATCCAGCTAAAGAAGCAGAATCTGGAATAACTGTTTTGTTGATTCTATCAAGGCAACCATGATTTTACTGAAGACCCACTCACACAAAATATCTGAGGGTGGGAGCCCTGGGGAACATTCATTATGGAGATAGTATCATTTCTTAAGAGGGTCGATTGGAGTAATAATGGACCACTTTTTGATGGGTCCAAGGCAAACCTGCCTGAATTCAATTCCACAGCAAAAAGCATTGTATTCTTATATCTGTGCTCCTTACCATTTTCTTTTCTATTTTATCTTCTTGTGGTAAGAACACTTAACATGAGATCTACCCTCTTTAATTTTTAAGTGTACAACACATTATTGTTGATTCTAAGTACAGTTGTTGTATAGCTGATCTCTAGAACGTATTCATCTTGCTTAACTGAAATTTTATGCCCGTTGATTAGTAACTCCATTTTCCCCTTCCCCTACACCCATGCAACCACAATTCCACTTTTTGAATCTATGAATTTGACTATATTAGATACCTCATGTAAGTGGAATTATGCAGTATTTCTCTCTCTGTGGCCTCTTCATTTCACCTAGCATAATGTCTTCAAGGTTTATCCATATTGTTGTACATTGAAGAATATCCTTTTTGTAAAGCTAACATTCCATTGTGTGTATATACCACATTTTCTTTATCCTTTCATCTGCTGATAGACATTTAGGTTACTTCCACATCTTGGCATTGTGAATAGTGCTGCAATGAACACGAGATGTCTTCAAGATCCTGTTTGCAATTATTTTGGATAAATATCCAGAGGTGGTATTGCTGAATCATATGGTAGTTCTCTTTTTAATTTTTTGAGAAGCCTCTATACTGTTTTCAATAGTGGCTGTACCACTTTGCATTCCCACCAATTGTTCAAGGGTTCCAATTTCTCCACATCTCTTCAACACTTGTTGTCTTTTGCTTTTCTTGGTGACAGCCATCCTGACAGGTGTTTGGATTTGCATTTTCCTGATGATTAGTGAAGTTGAAAATTTTTTCATATACCTGTTGGCCATTGGTATGTCTTTTTTAGAGAAATGTCTCTTAAAGTACTTGGCTCATTTTTAGTCAGGTTATTAATTTTCTTTTCCATATTGAGCTGAGGAGTTCCTTATATACTTTATAAGTTAACCCTTTATCAGATACATCCTTTGCAATATTTTCTCCCATTTTGTAGGTTGTCTTTTCATTCGGTTGATGGTTTCCTTTGCTATGCAGAAGATTTTTAGCTTGACGTATTCCCACTTGTTTTCATTGCCTGTGCTTTTGGCATCTTAACCGTGAAATCACTGCCAAGACCAATGTCATGAAGCTTCTTCCCTATGTTTTCTTCTAGACTTACAATTTCAGGTCTTATGTTTAAGTCTTACTCCATTTTGCGTTGATTTTTGTGTGTGGCATTAGATATGCATCCAATTTCATTATTTTGCATGTGGATATCCAGTTTTCCCAACACCCTTTGCTGAAGAGACTCCTCTTTCCCCACTGAGTATTCTTGGCATCCTTGAAGATTAGTTGACCATATATGCATGGGTATAATTCTAAGTTTATAGAGATTCTGTTACATTGGTTTGTATGTCTATCTTTATGCCAGTACCATACTGTTTTGATTACTGTAGTTTTGAAATATATTTTCAAATGAGGAAGTGTAATGCCTCCAGCTTTGTTCTTCTTTTTCAGGGTTATTTTGGCTATTAGTAGTCTTCTGTGATCCATAAAAATTGTAGAATTTTTTTTGTATTTCTGTGAGAACCTTACATTTTTTATACTTTAAAATTTATTTATAGCTACTTCTGAATTGGGTTCTACTCATTAACAGGGAGAGACAACAAGCTTAGTTGAGTATCTAGTCAAGACTAATGTGTACATATTTGCCTAAAATGCAAAGAAGAAAAGATGTACTTTATTCAGTGATTTTTAAAAATGTATTTAGAGCCCTGAAAGGTAATGGAGAAGTTATCATTGAAATTCCAACAAGAGCTTGTGAAGGACAAGACAACGCCATCAAGTCCCTGGAACATGTGCAATTTGAAGCAACGATTGAATATTCCCGAAGAGGAGACCTTCATGTTACCCTTACTTCTGCTGCTGGTAAGCTTTTTAAAAACTTCTCAAGTTTAAATCATTTGTTTAAATTTTTAAGAGTATATTGATTTTTATTTTTTTAAATTTAATTTAATTTTATTATGTTATGTTAGTCACCATACAGTACATCATTAGTTTTTGATGTAGTGTTCCGTGATTCATTGTTTTCGTATAACACCCAGTGCTCCATGCAACATGTGCCCTCCTTAATACCCATCACCGGGCTAACCCATCCTCCTACCCCCTTCTGCTCTATAACCCTTAATTTGTTTCTCAGAGTCCATAGTCTCTCATGGTTTGTCTCCCCCTCCGATTCCCCCCTCCCTTCATTTTTCCCTTCCTTCTCCTAATGTCCTCCATGCTATTCCTTATGTTCCCCAAATAAGTGAAACCATATGATAATTGACTTTCTCTGCTTGACTTATATTGAATGATTTTTAAATCAATCATTTTCTTTTTATTTATACTACTGAGTTTCCCAGTAGATGTTTTTCAGGACTTAAAAAAATATGCTTATTTTTCATTTTTCTTGTCATCAGAACTCTGCCTGCTCATTCCCACTGGTCCTTTGATAAGCAGAGAATGAGGTCTATTCAAATAATATCAATTAATAAACCTTTCTGGAGTTACACATTTTCAAAATGTTTCCATTTTCCCAGACCACTGATCTATCATTCATTTCTCTTAGGTAACACATTAGTGAAAGTTACTCTGATAGTTAATTAATAATGCTGACAGATATATCAGACACATCCTAGGAATCAACTGAAAAATTAGGAATTCTGATCCATGAAAGAGGACTGAGAAAACTAACAAATATTCCATGATGATATCCTAAAGGCCATATGATATTATATACAGGCAATTGCCCTTTCCTGAGAAAGTACTAACTCAGATTAGATCATGGATGGGGAAGAGCTTATGAACCATAAACTATAATCCAACCAGGAAATGCTTCCTAATCCTCTTTCATGTTTTAGTAGGATTCACCTGACTAAATTTGATTGCTATAGGCTATGTATGAGGAAAGATGAGCTCTCTTTATCATCTCCTTCGAGGATATAAACTTCCTAGAGGTTTGGACTGGACTCTTAATTTTGGAGTTATCCTTTCTAGATATATTGGAGTTGGCCTGAAGTATGGGTGGAATGTTTTCTCATTGGTGACCCTAGAGTTAACTTGACCGTTTCACTTAGATATATAGAGAGCTTGAATTTGAAAATTTAGAGTTAACAACTACTATTAGTTTCTATATGACAAGAGATTACTAAATTGATATAGCTTTATTTTTTTAGGTCTACACTAAATTATAGGCTCAGGCACCAGTTAAATTTGCAAGACTTCCTCTTAAATTTAAAAATGGTAGTTCCACTAAAATGTACTTTAGGTCTTTGACTCTATAGTTTATAAATGTAGTTCTATGAGCTCTCCTTATTCAAATAAACCTTAATCAATAAATTCATTCAATATTTTGCCAAAATATTTATTGAGAATTTGCTATATGCCAGGCAATATGCTAATTATTATGGATAAAAACATTTTTTTTTTAATGAATGTCTCTATCTTGGTCTTATACAAAAAGGGAAAATTAGGAGGGCTAATCTCTCCCATTTTTCATTTTCAATTAGCAAATGCTAGAGTATATCCTATTCTCAGAGTCGTTAGGACATTCATTAACTGATGTTTGTTGCATGAAAATAGGGACCAGCACTGTACTGTTGGCTGAAAGAGAACGGGATACATCTCCTAATGGCTTTAAGAATTGGGACTTCATGTCTGTTCACACGTGGGGAGAGAATCCCATAGGCACCTGGACTTTGCAAATTACAGACATGGTAAGTATAAATGAAAAGATAGACGACCACAGGCTCACTTTTAAACAGTTTGAAGTACTTTAAGGTTGGTATCATCATTAATCAAGGCCCTAAGGAACTCTGGTCACCCCCTAGTAAAGTAAGGAAAAGGTGTAGTGTTTCAATCTCTGCCCACTTGGCTTTATAGATTGGTTGAATTGATTGATTAAATAAATAAATAAATAAGCCATACTATAAGAAAGAAAAGAAGATACATTGGTTAATAATGTTACAGTGTAACAAATCCAGGTGTTCCAATGTCAGAATGCAGCAAGCCACAGGACCTGCTCAGCCACCAGAATCACCTGTACTCACAAAGATAGTTAAATGTTACAGCAGCCTTCTCCCTCTCCCACTCCCCCTGCTTGTGTTCCTGCTCTCGCTATG